>NW_015505539.1:700509-763653 GCF_001515645.1 Sinocyclocheilus grahami
TATAATTTTTTATTTTTATTTTTTATTTTTTTTTTTACTTGAATTAATACTTTTATTTAGCAAGGATGCAGTAAATTGATCAAAAGTGAAACAGTGAAAAAATGCGGTTCTTTCTATTCATCAAAGAATCGTGTAAAATGTGTCACAGTTTCCACAAAAATATTATGCATTATAAGCATTAATGTTTTTGAGCACCAAATAAGCATATTAGATTACTAGAGTAAAGGCTGCTAAAATTTCAGCTTTTCCAATCATAGAAATAATTTACACATTAACATATACTGTATTAATAAAGCAAACTGTTCTTTTTTTAAGTAGTATAATCAATCTATTATAAAATGTAATCATATTTCACAATATTTCTGTTCGGAGTCAAACAAAACACTGAATATCAAAAATTTGATGCCACTAACCTGTCAAACTTGATATATCCAAAAGTTGAATCCTCTAAACATATATGTACATTCCCAGAAGTTGAATAATATTAGCCATTCAAATTAGTGTTTGCCATATAGCAGAAGTTATGACTACTTTTGTGAGCAACATACATCAGTCCGAGAACAGACTGTGTTTGATAAATCTATTCATATTTGATAATTTTTTGGGCTAGCCACCTTAAATAGCCACCAAAAAGCTGAAGAGAAATATATTTATTCACTTTCACTAGAATGTTTCAAATGTTCACAAAGCTAAATATGAAGGAAGGAGGAAATGCATTTGTTTATGCTGTAACCTGTTTCACAGCGGATAGTTTTGTGTTTATGATCGTTATCATGGATGACAGCTCTTTGTCACGCTCATCTTCATGCTCGGTAATGTCTACAGCTTGATCTGCCACAGAACAAAAGGAGAAAGGGAAGTGAGCTGAAGGAAAATGCAGGGCTGGAGTCCTGTGTGCCTTTTCAATGGTATTCCTGAATGAAAGAGATTACAATCTGGCAAATCCACATCTCGCCGTTATCAAGCGGGACTTATACATTTATATATTCGCCTGGCTGCAAAAGAAGAGCAGGGCTTGCGATAAACACTCCTCCTCCCTTCTCTCACTCTCTGTATCTGTCTGTCTGCAGGTGAGAAAAAGCCACCTTGAACTCTGAGTGCTTTTGCAGAGGATTGCTGGTTTTCACAGGCAGGGTTCAAAGGTCGGTCCATTCCCAGCGGGGAGCTGCTTCTCAACACTTAAATATATCATGCGGTATAACTTCTACAAGAGAGCTTGGATCATCCGTGCTCCCTCTTTCACTTTGCGCAGCTTTGCATTCCTTCCTGGGCCTCCGTACCCCCTCAGACTGGGCTGAATGAGAAATCAGCATCTCTATGAAATGCTTTTTTAAGCGTGACCCAAAACCCCCACTCCCAATAACCCCTCCTTGCCCTCCTCTCTGAAGTTAGGAATCCATAGGAGGTTTATTGGAGATGCAGCACTAAGCGTGAGAACTGCTGGGTTGGAAAAATCCATCCGGCCACACTGAATGGACAGCATAGAAGCGTTCCGTCATTCCAAAATTCAGACATCTCCGGGGTCTTTTCTTACACGCTCCCAGCACAACTGGGTTTGTTCTCAGTCAGCTCGAACAAAACCAGCTGTCGCCCATACAAAACTGTCATTGCCGCAGTGCTGCTCTCCCTGATTGAGCCTTTTTGTGGTGTCACTGGAGGTCCTTTGTCAACATTAGTTGTTTCTTGATTTGAATATATTATGTGTGATCGTTTTGTGTGTGTGTGAGTGTGTTTGATTGACAGAAGCGAGGAGTTGGCTGTGGAAATGAGACGCAGGGCACAAATCAGATGCTTTCTGTGAGCTTTGGAGGATGCTTAGTTACTGCACTCTTGGAATGAAAATGGGAGATGGTCGCACAATGAGACCCAGCAGTTTTATTCACTTCTCCCTTCATTTGGATTTTCTACCATAATTGCAGTGTCTGTGTTAGAATACCATTGGAGAAAATGAGTAAAAATAGCAAGGGGGACAAAGCTGTTGTTGTTTTCCAAAATTAATCTCTGTGACTCACAATAAAGTCCAATTTAGCCATCACAAGTATGAATAATGCATCATGGAGTTCATTTATTTAGTCTGTAGTATTGTTTTTGTATAGTTTAATTATTCATGTAAATGCATTAGAATTTCTTTTTTTTTTTTTTTGCACCTTTTGGGTGCATTATTAGTGTCAAATGTGCTTTTTGACCTATTCTCTCATCTGACTATTTGATTAGACCTGCAAGTCAGTTTGTCTACAGCAATGCAGTGCATGTATTAACTTATCCACCAGTACTGTAATTCATAAAGTATGTTTTGAACTAAATGCTTGGGCTTTTTTCCAGTTATTTTGGTTATATTATTTTCACTCAAAATCCCCCTTTTTCCTATTAAATATAAATGTAATTTTGTTTCTTTAATATGACTGTATCTATTATTTTACTGTTACAAGTTAAGATGTATAATTTTCAAGATTTGTTCAAGAGTTGAACTTTTTTACTTCATAGCATACAAGTATTATTTATTCATGTTTTTTTATTTTTTTTTGCATAATACTGAGATTTTTTTCAAGTAAATCAAAGTAACACTTTAGGTAACAATTTATTTATATAAGATTTGCAATTTAATCCATTTAACCCACTTACTATGAATCTAAAGTTGCTATATTAATTAGGCTTCTTATAAAGGCAAGTGAAATTATTATTTCATTAAAACATCAAAGTGGACATTAAAGTCTGTCATGAATATAATTAATATAAAATAAACTTAATTAACATTCCTAAATATTATTTTGACATGCATGTTATTTATTAGTAATGCTTTTATATTTGACAGCTCTTTGTTCTTTTAATTTCCTTTCATGTTTTTGATCTTTATTTCGACTAATTATCAGCAGTATTGTATTGCTTGACACTTCTCTCTCTCTCTCTCTCTCTCTCTCTCTCTCTCTCTCTCTCTCGTTTCATGGAGTTCTGGAATAGTAGTATGGCTATACATGTGTTTATTGAAGTAACGATTATGGTTTTGAATTAAGCTAAGATTAATTAAGTCACACTGCCTTATATAATGAATGAATGAACAACAAAAAAATAAACATTTAGACTCAAAGGTGTTTTGCTGGATTAAAACACAAAAGGCATCATGACTCTAGACGTTTACCGGAACATCGCCAGAGAGATTTATAGCATTCCTTCCCCTTACAGACACAACTCATTCTTGAGCAATACCCCAGTCTTTCTTATATGCCCATCTATTTCAGCACTGATGGCCAGAGCCTTATTTTCATAAGGACAGTTTTGTGAACGAAGCAGCACAGTGTGGATAGCCTGCGTTTAATGTTTTTAAGAAATATATTAAAATTGATATGACAGTAATCCTCTCAACAATGTAATGTCTTATACCCCCCTCCCCACCGTTTTTTCCACAGAATGTGCTCAGACATGCCAGTCAGATGGCACACTTGCGGAAAATGTGGAAAAGCAACTCCCATACGCACTGTCCCACTTCTCCCTGCATAACTCTTGATCCTTCATTAAACATTTCATGGCTGACAGATAGTAAAGCTCTAGCCTTTTCACTGCCACTATGTCAGAACAACACTACACTGAAGTGCTTTTTATACCTAACGATACATAATGCAATGGTGGGGTTTTCTATTTACAGGATATATGGCTTTGAGCATGTCTGCATAGAGTGTGTACAGAAAACTATTCTGAGCTTATTTTCCACAATTCTGAGAGAAATAAAAGGTCAGTAAAAATCGGGGTAATTCTGAATTGTGACTAGGGATGCATCGATACCGATACGTATCGGGCCGATACCGAGCTCCTGTACTCGTGCTCGTTAAAATGCCCCGATACCAAACGTCGATACCACACAGCATGTGATAAGTGCCATATTCAAACAAAGAAACACTGACAACAGAACAACAGACAGCAGAAAGGAGTTAAGGATGTCTACTACGAAGTATATGTATGCAATGAATATAATGTTAAACATTCAGTATTAAGGCCTGTATAGCTGATGTGCGCGAGCTGATAAACAAAGCACGCTGAGTGGATTGAGCGCGCGGCGGCACAGATGCGCGAGCTTGTCGAGTGAATATATCTTTCTCACAGACATCACTGGAAAGTTTGTAGTTTGGTCGGATATGTCAAAAACAAGTAAGTAAAACAATGAACAAGTTACTTAACGGTAGGGAGAGAGCGAGAGAGAGAGAGCGCGTGCAATTCTGTTGTGTGATCTTTGATGTTCACTCACTTAGCACACGCATCATTTGGATTAAAACTAAATCGTAAAAATAAAACCATTCATAGGGGCATTCACTATAAACATAATTTATTTTCAACCTTAGGCATACACGACTTTCTGGCGAAAGTGAAACTAACAGCCTGTGTGAAATGCGCTAGACTGTACTATACTTGTCCCTCTCATTCTGCACCAATACAAATACGTGCGCGCATTGTGAATGTTTTGCTTGCTTGAGTGTTTCTGCATTATATGAGTGGCTTTGGAACATAAATTGCAGCACGTTTCGACAAATTCACAATTCTGAGAACTTCTTTAAAATTCTATTGTGAAAAACGTCTGAATTGTGAGAAAAGTCACCTTTTTTATTTTGCAGCAGAAACAAAAAAAATAGAATTGCCAGATTTAAAATAATAATTCAGAGAAAAACATCAGAATTGCAAGAAATAAAATCACAATTGTGAGATATAAACTTAGAATTATGTAATCTAGACTCAAAATTGTCAAAAAGAAAGTAAGAGTTTATATCTTGTAATTCCGACTTTTTCCCTCAGAATTACGAGAAATAAAGTCTGAATTGTGAGATATATAAACTCAGAACTGTGAGATAAAAAGTTGCAATTACTTTTTTTCTGTTGTGGAAATTGACTTTTATAACTTTCTTTCTTCTGGGGGAACTGAAAATAAGATATTCTGAAGAATGCTTTTGTTTATCGGACACCACTGACTTTCACTGTGTGGACAAATAAACACAGACACATTTTTAAAAATACTTAATTTTGTGTTCCACAGAAAGAAAGAAAAAAAGTGAGGGTAAGTAAATGATGGCCAAATTTTCATTGGTTAAACTAACTTGTCAGCTGTGTTACCAAAACAACATCATGAGAAAACATAAATATGAGAAAAATTAGAAAATAAAGTATGACTATTTAATAACAATTCAGACAATTTTGAGAAGAAGAAAAAACTAAGCCGGAAAAATCTTCCTGAACCAAACCTTTATATGCAACACTGAATGTACAAAATTTAAACAAATGTACCACAACTTCGAAAAAAAATAATTATGAATGCCATGTGTTATCATTTTGTCGACATAGACAGATATACAGTTTTATTACCAAATTTATTTTCAAAAGAATGAGAACATAATTATGAATTCACAGAGACGTTAGACTTTTCCATCTTTTGATCTAGAAAATGGAAAACTGCAGCTGTCATGCTCTTGTTATCACTGGCATAATGAACATTACGATGCCGACTGAACCCTCAGTTCTCATGCGTCTCACTCTGAAGACTCACAATGCACATCAGACATGAATATAATTTGGCTAAAACACATTATAATCTGTCACAGTAGATTCTCCCTATGAAAACGATGTTCTTCCACCATGCCTAAAAACACACACGTTGCCAAAACGAACACTTATGATGTGGGCCAAAATAGACATTTTTCATCCACGAAATTCCACATGCAGCCAAGTTAGGATGTATTTCCCTTAAATTATGCAAAGTTAGGCGAGGCAGCATTATGAATATGTACGCAAGGCTCATTTTGATTCAAACTGAGGGTGATTTTGATGGCCAGGGATGGCAATGAGAGTACACCAGGCGGGTGATCACCGGTGTTGTAAAGGCCAGCAATTAGGTTTGGCTGAGGCGAGACAGATGTGTATAGAGCTGACAAGTGACTGGACTGATCTGAGAACAGCTGCCAAAGCCTGATGGTGGAAAAGGACCAGGATTGCAGGCTGCTAATGACCAGCATTTAAATATATGATGCACAAAAAAAACTAAACCATTCATTTTAAGGCATCCGATATCATATTGCAATGCAGTCTTAATCTGCAGCACCAGGACTGCTGGGAAACACAAGTAACCCTAAACATAAACAGATTATTATCAGTCGGGTGCAGCAAGTTTCTAATGCTACCTGAGATGAGAATATGTCACTTGCAGGTCCACACAAAATCTTCACAAAGCTCTACACATGATCTGCCCTGTGTGAGTTTCTTTAGTACATATGTTTGGCTAATTTGATTATGTTGTGAATTATGGCATCATTTTACCAAAGGTCAAGGAAAGGTAAGTTCATATGACATCAGCCAGTCTTTAATACAATATCATGACAACACAAGAAGTCCTGCACTTTTAATCCTTCCTGACTATATTAACACCCTTGAGAAACAGACGCACATATTTTAGCATACTTTTTAAAATTACTTTTATCAATTGTTAACATATTGGCTGTTTATTAGTACTTGTAAAGCACATATTCTGCATGACCATATTCTACATCACTAATCCTACCCAATACCTAAACTTAACAACTACCTTACTAACTATTAATAAGCAGCAAATGATGAGTTTACTGAGCAAAAGTCGTAGTTAATGCTTTGTTAATAGCGAGAATTGGACCTAAAATAAAGTGTGACCAAAGAGGACTTATTATGGGAAATAATATTCTTTTAAAAATAAGTGTGAACTGAATGTAATGTTCTCTGACACTTGCGTGTTAATTGCAATTAAATGAAAATGTATTATAGTTTAAAAATTGTATTAAATGCAGTTTAGAGTGTTTTATATTGAATAACACACCACAGTGAAAACTGTAATCAACTACTTTACATGTGTTTTAGTATGTTAGATAACAAAATAACTGTATTTCTTTAAAGCACAACAAATGATTATTACAACATAATGATTTAAAATAAACTCAATTTTCTAAAAATAGTAAAACTTTTAATTTGACATTATTACAAAGTGCACTTTTTAAAAGCGTACTTGGGTATGTTAAGAAATAGTGTTGTTTTTAAAGGTTACTTACATTAACATTATATCGTCTGCAAAAGTGCAGGTTTTTAAAAGTATACTTTTAAGGTTTGAAGTACACTATAAGTGCACATTCAATAAAATTAAGTGCACTTCTTTTTCACGAGGGTATGTATACTCTAAATTTTACAAATCTGTTTAGGACACTTTTATTAATTCTATTAGAAGGTAAGCTGAATGGCCTTTACTTGTATGCATGATTTCTGAATTAATCATTAGACCATTGATCTTTTATATGCTCTGAGATTATTTACTTTTTGGCAACTTCTTTTTCCCCCCCTGTGACTGTCTATTTAATAATCATTTGCAACAGGCTAAATGTGAATATAGTTCATATAATATAATAAATTAGTATAGCAAATATCATTTTAGTATAGCAAAACATTTTGATTATAAGTGCAAATTTTTACTGTCTTCAACTGTCCTGGCCTATATAATGTATAGCTTACTTTACATTTTCCATATTTACATTAATTTAGCCTATTTTTCCACAAAAATGCAATGCTAAAACATAAATTCTGACTGGGTCTGGTCATTTGTCAGTATGAAAGACTTTATGTGTTTTACCAACTAGTGCCAGATTTTATATTCTGGACACAATTTCATAACTTCCTCAGACATGCAGGATCATATTTCACGAGACAGAGGCTGTCAAGAGAAAGTCTTGCTTCTTGACACATCATAACTCCCAGAAACTTTATGGTGAATGATCATTGTTCTTTTATGTGTCAGAGGCATTGCGATACTCACCCTCTCACTTGACTGTTTCCTATCTACATTGTTACAGTAATGTAGACAGATGACAAAGCTTCTCCCTCTCACTTTCCACATGACTGCATTACAGCAAGTATTGTGCCCATTTGTGTGTGTGTGTGTACCTGGTATTCATCACGTTATGGGGACCAAATGTCCCCACAAGTATAGTAATACCAGTCAATTTTGACCTTGTGGGGACATTTTTTGGTCCCCATGAGGAACCAAGCTTATAAATCATACAGAATGGAGTGTATTGAAAATCTGAAATAGCAGAATGTTTCCTGTAAGGGCTAGGTTTAGGTGTAAGGTTGGTGTAGGGCGATACAAAATACGGTTTGTACAGTATAAAAACCATTACGCCTATGGAGAGTCCCCACAAAAAATGGAAACGTGTGTGTGTGTGTGTGTGTGTGTGTGTGTTAGAACAGCCAGGTCAATGAATGCATTTGAATATGAGTGTGCTTGAAAATGTGTAAGACCTTGTCTCTTCTCATTAATTAGATCCATAACTTGCTCTAGTGGAACAAATGGGGTTGTAGTTTCAACTTGCCCCATTCTGACAAATAACTTATTCTCCCCATCCACTGCCTCCTGCCTGCCTAAGGTGCTGAAGTGACAATGATACAGGTATTCTGTGTCTCAGCCCAGAACAGCTTTGAGGTTTTCAGAAGGTTTGCAAGCATGGACACCCCCAGGTGCATTTATGTCTACACACACACACACACACACAAAATAAACACACAATGTCAGGACTAAAGAGTGATATCGTCTTTTAACAGCTGCACTGCAGTAACACCTCACTCAGGTTCACAGACCCGAAGAGCAACAAATAAACACACATGTGCGCATACACAAAGCACGCATACTTAACATATCCAATTACAATCCAAGCCCATTCAGCCATAAGATATTCATTTTACAATAGGTAAAAATGAAAGGAAACTGCAAAGTGTGTGAAATAACTTTGTGTTTAAGAGAATTTTCTAAATGTCTGAAGAGTTTTGTGTTTGTTCTCCGACCTGTGGCCCTTAATCTCCCTCTCGTCAACCCAGATTTGCTGCGTTTGACACTTCACTTTGCAGTGGCACAAATTCAGCAGACAAGCTGACAAACCAGGTCAAGGTGTAAAGCGAACTTGCACCTGTGGCTCTTTTGTTCTTTCAGCACACTTCAGCATATGGTCTGCTCAGACTTTTGCTCTAAGTAGCTTTGTCATACTTAAAGCACCTTTGAATAACTGAAAATATTTGAGTGTTTAAATGTCACAGATTCTCTCACTCTTGAGTATCACTAGTGCAGATACATGCTGCAATTTATAACAAGAAAATAAATTTATATTCTACTCTCATTGGCAAAATATTTTCTTATTTTCAGAATAAACATTTTTTTCTAGCAAAAATATCTTAAAATCATAAAACAAGATAAAACAAGAAGCAAAACTGCATGAGATAATATTTGATACATCAGGCTTGTAGCTAAGGTGGAAAAACTTTATTTAAACTGAGGGGAAATGCAATTTGGTACAGTTTATATTTATATGACTAAAAATAAAACATGAAATTCTGATTAAATTTCTGTAATGTAAATCAATAAGATCTTTACAACACTTACATAAAATGCATCATAACATTTTATCTCCCAACAATATGTCTTGGGTAAGATTATATTTAAATGCTTAGTTTTATGATCAAAGCACTTTAGTTTTTATTTTGGGGGCAATACGCATAATGGTTATTGAAATATATACAAATGTACAAATAAACATTCCTCAAAGCCTAATTAATTATATTTGATAATTGTATTTTAACCTGATTAAAAAAATTTTTAAAGTATATGGATAATCAAGTAAACTGAATCTGCTTCAGTCCAGTGTTTGTCTTAAAATATTACTAACAATATGAAAGTTATAATGCATTTACGACAAAAATCAGTAAAGATTTCATAGCACAAAGACACATGATACCAAAAATACCACAACCTGAAGGGGGACATTTAATAATTATACTAATTTATTAGCAGTATAATTTAGTATAATTAGTACAATTAAAGTGTAATCGTATACATTTATATATCATTATAATATATTACTAAAATATTGATACATAATATTACAATTATAAAAAATATTACTAAAAGTTTCAGTAAGACAAAGCATGAAGTTGATTGTGTACAACAGGTGTGTCAGACGTTTTTGATAATTTACAGACCTTAGAAATTTACTATCAAATATGACACTGCATGCTTTTTAAGGTTTTAAGGTCTTAATATCTTATGCAGTATTGCTTCATGAGTGCATTTATCTTGTTTTATGTTTTTTAGACAGTTTAGCTGGAAACAATTAGGCTGACAAAAATAGTTAAGACGCAGCACTGTAGATGCACATTGTTGCTATGCTCCACATCAACCTTCCGGCCCACCCCACCCAGTACCCTCAGCACCTCCATGCTGTCAGAAGATATCCTCACTGTAACCTAAGATTCCGTACCTGCCACAGTGTTACCGCTGAACAAAGAAAAAAGAAAAGAGGAAAAAGAAAATACACGCCAAGGCTTGTTCTGCAAGCCTGCTATTCTGACACACACAAAGACAGCACTCATCCAGGCTTTGTGTTAAGGATTACTAGAGCAGATATGATAAATCCAACCAAACTGAGATTAGGCCTTCTGTCTTTCCCAGACTCATCGGCCCTGTCACTTTTTGTCTTAACCTTATAAAAGGAGACTAGAGTCATTTCTCACCGTGGACAATCGTAGAGTGGCTGTGAAAAGGATATGGCCATTAAATCATTCTAGTGAAGTAGCAGAGGGCTGAACCGATGAAATACGCAGGCTGGTGGGCGGGGCTGAGAAAATACATAATGTGCAACTACTGACTTGTCATATTAGTCTCTTTTGAGTGATTGTGTCTTGTTCAAATAGAAACGGGCCTCTCCCTAGATGCCCTTTAGAAATATGAGTTTATGTTGTTGTAAAAAGCCCATGTAGTTTAAACCCCAGAAGGATTTAGGTGAATGCAGTATTCATTTCAAACCGGTATGAATGAAATGCTCAATAAATAAATGTAACATCAGTAATAACCTTAATGCTCAATGCTCAGCCTAGTCATATCAGGTATGTGCAAACACAATTCAATCCTCTACCTCCTACAGTTTCAGTAGCAGTCAGCATATTTTGGAAAGAAACTCGTTTTGAGTGAGTTAGGTAAAAAGTCTTAAAGGGATAGATGACCCAAAAATGCTAATTTGGTTATTATTCACTCACCTTACTCATTTGTGTGCTTCACAGCAGAAAGTAAGTCATAAAGGTTTGGAACGACATGAGGGTAAGTAAATTAATTTTTTTTTTTTTTTTTTAATGAACTATTCTTTTAAGTAATATTACTTTTAAAAAAATATCTAATCATTTTAAACAGTTAGTGCTCCTTTAAAAGTAGATTTTGGGATGAATTAGGAAACAAGTCCACCCAAAAATTGTTTGTTTTGCCTAACTAAAATACTGAAGTGTGGTCAAGGAATAGAAATCTACCATTGTAACAGTTTTGTGTTTGCATATTAACGTATACTACCATTCAAAAGTAAAAAAGAAATTAATATTTTTTTATTCAGTTAGGAGACATTAAATTATCAAACTTGACAGTAAAAACATTTATACTATGTAAAAAAAATCTTAATTTTAACAGTAAAAGACTGTAAAAATGCTACAGTAAAAATCTGTTAACTGGTTAACAGTAAGTTTCCTATATACAGTGAATAACTATAATTACATTTAATGTAATTTTACAGTAAAATACTGTTAAAATTATGTTTTTTGGGGGGTGGGGGGTGAAAAAGAACAAGTCATTGTATATTACCAGAATTCTCTGCATAGATATGAGTATTTCTATATATGAGTATTTCCCTCATCTTGTTAAAAAGTGGTATATTAATGATATATTAATATTTTAACAGTTAATCAAATACAGTTCTTTAACTGTGAAGTCTGTAAACCTAAAATGTTGCTACCATATATTTTAAGGTAAAGTTCTGGCAACCACAGCTGCCGGTGTTTTACAGTAAATGTCACAGATTTTTTTTTTTTTTTTTTTTTTACAGCGTAATGCTACAATTATAATGTTCTATTTCAAATAAATGCTGTTCTTTTTTACTTTCTATTCATCAAAGAAGAATGAAAAAAAACGTATCATGGTTTCTACAAAAATATTAAACAGGCCAACTGGTTTCAACATTGATAAGAAATGTTCCTTGAGCAACAAATCAGCATATTAGAATACTTTCTGTAGGCTCATGTGACTGAAAACTTGAGTCATGATGCTGAACAGTACAGTAATTAATTAGATTTTAAAATTAAAATAGAATTCACATTTCACAATAATTTAAACAGTATTATTGTATTTTTATCCCTGTTTTTTTTTACTGTATTGTCATGACATGCATACATGTCATGACATTACATAACATACTAATATTATAATAATATAAGTGACTTCTTTCAAAAACATTAACAAATCTTACAGACCCCAAACTCCACTCACATTTATTAGCACCATTTTGAAGGAAAATGGTTGTCAGTCAGTGCAGTCAGTCGTTATTTGCCTAAATGTCAGAACTGTCAAATCTGACATTAGACTTTTTTTCCCATACCCCCAGGGGACCTCTGGGGTTACGTTACCACACTATAAGTATTCATCTAATAGTGTTTGAGAATGTGTTTTTGGTGTTAACAGCGTAATATTTGCTTTCCTGCACTTCTGGTTTATGTGTGCAGTTTAATAGTTGCAATCCCTTGCAACACGTTTTACAGAGTTTGCCCACAAATTCTATTCTGTATCCTATAGGAGCTTCATTGTTAGAGCTCGTTCCAAATCAGTAGCTTAATTCAACGTAATACAACAGCCAGTTTGACTATAGTGAAATTCCAGGTGTCACCTCATCTTTGTTCACATCACACGGACTACCATTTCAAATTAGACTTGCAGCACTATCCATAGTCTGGATAATAGAGGTGATTATCAGATAAAGGCCTACAGAGCTCACGTCTTATTGCTGTACAGGATTCATTTCCTTCAAGGCGCTTCTTTTAGACACACGGTGCTTTCATTTACAGAGGGAGGGCCGGTCCACATGAATCATATCCCAGGTGTCTGACAAAGCACATCTTGTCGTCTTTCCACTGTTTGCGAGAGGTGGTTTGTCACATGGACAGGGACTGAATGAAAGAAAAGTGCAGTTACAATTAGAAATTCAGATTCTGTCCATTCAGATTCTGATTCAGAACTTGACACAAAGATACTTGATACAAATTGTTTCATAATAGATGGATGGTCATTGAACTGAACTGAAGACTGTTATTATTCAATTCAATTCAATTCAAGTTTATTTGTATAGCGCTTTTCACGATGCAAATCATTGCAAAGCAGCATTACAGAAAATTAAAGTTTCTACATTATACTTAGTAATAGCTTATCAGTGGTGACTATCTCAAGTTGATGTCCATATGGCAGAAATGTACGGTAAAAATCAAGCAGTTAGTTAATGTCCTGTAATCAAACAGACGGTGAACACTATTAACAGCAATGATTATATGTTGCGATCAAACTTGTAGCAAAATTTGGTAGTTTTGTATGTTGTCTGAGGGTTGGTATCCTCTAGTAATATTGCTTTTTGTAGAGCTGCTTAAAGCAGAATGGAACTTGTTTATAATTGATTTCATATTTAAATACACAGTTATTTAATTGAAATGAATCAACACTGAACTGACTTCAGCTGAATAATGACACTATTGACTTTTTAGAGTTGCTTTACAACCGAATTTGAATTAGTCTCATATTTGGAAGAAGTTTGCATGATTAATTCTGTTATTTCCTGTGTAGAATTGTATAAAGCACTTTATTTTTTGTGTGGGTCAATGACAAATGTATGGAAGCTTGTTTACGACACGGGATAAAAAATTTAAAAAGTAATCACGACTTCAGAATTCATAAATTTTTTTCTCGCAATTCTGAGTTTATTTTTCACAATTCTGCCTTTTTTTCTAGCAATTCAGAAAACAAAAGCCAGAGATAAAGTCAGATTTGCGTTATATAAAGTTGATAAAGAAAAGTTGTGAGAAAAAATTAGATATAAATGCGCAATTTCAAGACTTTTTCTTGCCTTTCCGAATGTACAATCTTTCTTAAAATATTAATGCATAAAAATTCAGTTTTTGATGAGTCATTTGCATGATTTATACTGTTATGTCCTGTTTAGAATTGTGTAAAGCACTATATAAATAAAGGTGACTTGACAAAACTTGATATTCAAGTTTAGCCCTATGTTAATTCCTTTAACAATGAATGTTAAGAAGCATTAAATGGCCCACTTTTGCTAAGTGCTTTTCTAATGTTGATGACGTTCTTTATTACATTAATTTTGCATATTTTATTCACAACTTCTCTCCCAAATCAGGTAGGTCCAACAAAGCAAACTGATTTAATCTATTAGGTTTATTCATGGTATGAAACCACAGTTGAGAGCTTGTGAAGAGGAGCGTTAGCTTAACTGAACACATAACTGTCATTTGAATTAATGTATTTGCGACTCAGATGAACTTTTAGCAGCCATGTGTTCTTTGTTTGGTGAAATATTGTGTTTGGTGAAGGCTGGAGAGTGGGATGAGCTTTAGCAATGGCCTGCCTGTGTTCAACTCTCAAACACACATTTGCTCTCTCACGTACTCTCTCCCCTCCTTTTTGTCTGTCTTTTTAGCTGTTTCCTTCTATGGTTCCACTGGATGCCTTTAAAGAATCTTATTTTCTTCTCCTTTTTGTGTGGGAGCCTCATTGGCTGCCAGTTGCCTCAATGAGATTGAAGGCTTCACCTCTTTGTCAGTCAGCTGCATTGTGTCAAAGGATTTGCAGGTGCAAAAGGATGCCTTTATAAATGAAGTAGCAGAGATGGGGGTTTCTGTGTGTGTGTGTGTGTGTGTGTGTGTGTGTGTGTGTGTGTGTGTGTGCGCCTGTATGTGTGTATGTGTCCAAATAAACATTGCACTTAAGGTCAGGGTCAATTTCGAAACAAGTCGCAAGCAAGTCACAGCAGAATGTGAAGTTAGTATGAAGAACTTTTTTTGTGTGCATCAATGACAAATGTATGGAAGCTTGTTTCCGCCACGGGATAAAAAAAATAATAAATAAGTAATTGCGACTTTTTATCTCAAAATTCAGACACTTTTTTTCTTGCAATTCTGAGTTTATATTTCACATTTCTGTCTTTTTTTTCTAGCAATTCAGAAAACAAAAGCCAGTGATCTAAAGTCAGATTTGCGATTAATTTGCAAAACTGATGTAACCCCCTTGAAATTAGGGTGGTTAATAGGACTTTTAATTTGAAAAAAATATATAGTGACTGATGTTCTCCACTAGAGGGTGTTTCTCCGTGATAAGCGATATAATTGAGAAAGGAGCCATTTTACGGATGAGAGTGAGAGCGGAGTTAGAAGACTGTTGATTCAGAGTGCAAATATATATCTATATATATAAAAAGAGAATAATAGAGTGTGAGGAAAGAGTTTGAAGTTATTTTCCAGTGGAATCCGGGGGAAGAAATATATTTTTGTACTTTTATTTCGAGGAACTTCGGTTGGTTGTTGATGTGTAATTCTTCAACCGTGGATGAGTGAACGGCGAGCCAACAGTGTCTATTTGATGTCGCAACACATCTTTCTCTGGAGCAAGTTTCAGCATCCTTATTCTGTCATCAGTCCTTGGATATAGATAAGAGAATACAACACCATTATACACTTCGGATACCTTGAGTGAAACTGAGTTTAAAACTACCCGGGTAGTAAATTTTTTCTGTCACGTGACTACTTCTATTTTTTTCCTTCCTGGAAGGACTTGACCTGACTATATATATAGAGAGAGAAAAAAAGGGACAAACAACAACACAAGAAAAAGAATTTCTGAACAGTGTTTGGGGAAACATTTATTTTATTGGTCACACCAAGCCGGCCTGATTGCATTTCCTTTTAGTTCTGTTGACTGTTTGCAAACTTTGAACTATTTTCAATTGAGGGTACCAATACAAATAATTTTCTTCTTTCACAAGTTGTAGTGAAATTGCTGTCTCAAATCCTCCTTACGAACTTAGACGTTAACTATACTGTCACACTACTGTGCCCATTCATCCTGATCAGTTAATTTAGGACCTCATAGAGTGATACAACGGGTTACATCCCGAAGGCTGGCGAGCCAGCAGCCAGGAGGATTTTTATTGACAGCTTCAATTTTGATTGTTATCAATTAACATTTAAAGCTCAAATTCAAGTGTTTTGAAATTCTTTAAGACCAACAAAGTCATTGTATTTTGTTTCATATTCATTGTGTCTCTAACAAAAAAAATATGGATATTGAAAGGGCATTTGGTGTAGATGTACAGAAGTCCCTTTGTGTGTTAAACCTTTCTGGAGCTAATCCTAATGATGATTTAGAGGCATCCTTTGCTACTTATGGAAAGGTGACTAAGGTTGTACGGGTGGGTAAACCGGATAGAGCCGGTCAAACCAAAGCAATTGTCGAGTTTGATTCTGATCAGCCTATAAGTATTCTGAAGCCAGATTTCCCTTGCTATGTACCAAATGTGGTTGATGCTACAGTAACATGGCTAGTTGACAGTGTAAATGTCTTGACAAAGAAAACTGACCAGACAAATCCAGTTCGGATACAGGCTCGAATAGCTCTGACACCGACGGTAGTCACACCCCTCTCCTTAAGGGAAAGACAAAGAGTTTAGACCAGAACCCTGGTTCAGTGCAAGGAACCCCCACTGCAACAGTTGTTCGACCTAAAGTGCCAAAATCTACACATGTACAAAAGCCTGTTGCTTGCATCTCCTCTGATGTGTTGAACCCATCTGAAATACAAAGAATTGTAGTTGAACATGTGATTAAGAATGATACTTCAGCAGCTTCATCCATTCAAGGGTCAAAATGGCTGAAATCTTTCTCAGGTCGCATCCCAAGACCACCTGGTGAGGCAGACTTCGAGACATGGTGTTTACACGTTCAGTTGATGTTTCAAGATCGTTTGCCAATTGATGTACAGCGCAGGAAAATTCTGGAAAGCCTCCTTCCACCCAGCATCAGTGTTGTCAAACAATTGGGCCTTTCTGCTTCTCCACAAGAATATGTTGATCTTCTGGATTCTGCCTATGGTCTTGTGGAGGATGGGGATGAGATATTCGCTAAGTTCCTCAACACATATCAGAACTCGGGCGAGAAAGCCTCAGATTTTCTACAAAGGTTGCAAATTCTCCTCGGTTCTGCTGTAAAAAGGAACAGGTTGAAGAAAGCAAATTCCAACCACCAGTTACTCAAACAGTTTACTCGAGGATGTTGGGATCAGTCACTGCTTCTGCTGTTACAGCTAGAGTTAAAACCAGACAAACTTGAATTTGCTCAGCTTTTGCTCCAGATTAGAACTGAGGAAGATAGACGAGTTGTGAAGCTTGAAAGATTACAACGTCACTTGGGTAGTTCCAGGGCAAAACCCTTCTTGAACGTTCATACGGTAAATGAATCTTTACTACCCTATGATTCAAATGCAGCCATTCTCACTGCAGATCTGAGGAGACAGGTTGCTGAGTTGAAAATGCAGCTGAATTCTAAAAAGTCGTAGAAGGAACAGAAAGCAGAATCCATGAAGATTAAGAAAGGAAATGAGCACACTGTGAAAGCGGAAGTTCAGGCATATCAAACAGTGCCGAAGCCCCAGCCAAAAGCTTGGTTTTGTTTCAAATGTGGTGGTGATGGCCACATAGCTAGACAGTGTGTGAATCCCCCTAACAAAGATGTTGTGGATCAGAAATACAAAGAGTTGAAGGCTAAGCAAAATGAGTGGAAACTGAAGTATGGTTCACATTTAAACTAGAAAGGGCCTTGATAGAGGGACATATTGAGGCACAAGATGATCAGTTGATCCATAGTCCCAATTTGAATCAAAGATCTTGCGAAGTCAAATGTGAAACTTGTACACCAATTCAGTCTTTCCCAAAAGTTCCCCCAAATGGATTGGTGGGGCCCCGGTGTACTGCTTTACTTGTTATTGACGGGACCCCCTGTGAATGTCTTCTCGATTCTGGATTCTCAATTAGAATCCTTCTACAATTCATACTTGCAGTCACATTCAATCTTATCCCTTGATGGCTTGAAATCGAAGGTGCTGAAGGGCAAGTTGTACCCTATTTGGGGTATCTTCAGCTCAGTATTGAGTTCCCAAAAGAAATTGCTGGAAGAACAGCAGTAGTCCATACATTAGCTCTGGTGGTTCCAGACTGCAAAGCAAACAGTGAAATTCCAGCCTTAGTTGGTACAAATACTCTGGCTGCATTGTACAAAGTTTGTACGGAAGGTCTTGAGGGTCAGCATGGAAGTCCCCAAAGCCATGTATATGCAGCTCTTGTAAGAGAATTGAGCAACCGGCACAAAATGGAGCTGAGGAACGGGAGGGTTGCAAATGTGAAGCTCCAAAGCAAAGAGGCCCGCACAGTTTCTGCCGGTCAGAAGATGGTATTAACTGGATATGCCAGAAATGTTTCTTTACCTTTGGGTACGCCTATTCTTGTCGAGCCCTTTTCCCATTCCAATTTACCAAGTGGGCTTCTGTTCTGTAATTATGTTCTCACTTGCCCAGCCAAGACTTCGTTCAAGGTGCCTGTTCTCTTGCAAAACTGCACCGATCATGACATTACAGTACCGTCAATGAAGATCATAGCTGAGCTTTCAGTACCTCTTTCCCTTTCCAACCCAACACAAACTGTGACAAAAGATTCCCTGTTTGCAGTGCCATGTGCAGGAGTGTGCTCAAACACTAAAGGTTCCATCACTTTTGACTTTGGCGAATCTCCTTTGCCTGAAGAGTGGAAAGCTAGGATCACGCAAAAATTAAATTCCATTCCAGAAGTCTTTGCTCTCAGTGACCTGGATTATGGCCATACTACTGAAGTCAAACATCGAATTCGCCTTTCTGATCCTACTGCATTCAAACAACGAGCAAAGACCAATTCATCCATCAGACCTTGAAGCAGTGAGACTCCATCTTAAAGAGCTGCGCGATGCTAACATAATCCGCGAGTCAGAGAGCCCCTTTGCTTCACCAATTGTGGTAGTGAAAAAGAAAAATGGTGCTATAAGACTCTGTGTTGATTATAGAAAATTGAATAGCCAGACCATTAAGGACGCATATGCCCTACCGAACATCGAGGAGGCCTTTGCATCCTTGACTGGATCTCAGTGGTTTTCAGTCATGGATCTAAAATCTGGCTATTATCAAGTAGAGATCGAGGAGGAAGACAGACACAAGACGGCATTTGTGACCCCACTAGGGTTCTGGGAATTCAACCGCATGCCACAAGGGGTCACTAACGCGCCAATCACGTTTCAACGGGTAATGGAGAAGTGTGTTGGCAGTATGAATTTAAAGGAAGTCTTAGTGTTCCTCGATGACCTCATTGTGTTTTCCAGTACTCTGAAGGAACATGAAGATCGCCTCATGCGTGTTCTCACAAGACTCAAAGATTTTGGTCTGAAGTTGTCCCCTCAGAAATGCCATTTCTTTCAAACCTCTGTGAAGTACCTTGGGCATGTCGTGTCGGAGAAAGGTGTAGAAACTGATCCAGGAAAGATTTCGGCACTCATCTCCTGGCCTAGACCCAACAACATCAAGGAGCTGAAATCCTTTCTTGGATTTACCGGATATTATAGGAGGTTTGTGAGGGATTATTCAAAGATTGCCAGACCTCTCAACAGTTTAACTGCTGGATATCTTCCACCTAAAAGGCTATCTTGTGTGAAAAGAGCTCAGTTTTCCTCTGCTGATTGGAAGCGGCCTTTCAATGAAAAGTGGTCCTCAGAGTCTGAAGAGGCGTTCCAGACCTTAATTCAGAAGTTGACCACCACACCTGTTTTAGGGTTTGCAAACCCGAGGAACCCTTATATATTGCACACTGACGCTAGTCTGCATGGTCTTGGGGCGGCTCTATATCCGGAACAGGATGGTCAACTTAGAGTCATCGCCTATGCAAGCTGTGGATTGTCCAACTGTGAATGGCGGTATCCTGTTCATAAGCTAGAGTTTCTTGCCCTAAAGTGGGCAGTGACCGACAAGTTCTTTGCCTTCCTTTATGGAGCCAAATTTGTCATCATGACTGATAACAACCCCTTGACCTATGTGTTGACTTCAGCTAAGCTTGATGCTGCCAGACACAGATGGTTAGCTGCCCTCTCAAGTTTTGATTTCAGTATAGAGTACTGAGCCGGGAAAAGGAACCAAGATGCAGACGGTTTATCCCGAAGACCACACATGCAGAATGAGCACGATCACAGTTCCAAGGAGGAGGATGATCGGATACAGCAGTTCATTTCTAGATTTGTGGAGGAAAGGTCGGAACCAGTGTTCTCCAAGGAGGCTGTGGAAGCTGTGTGTCAGAGACATCACGTGTATGACAGTTTAAACTCTGAAGACGGAGCGGATAGTGAACCAGCAATTGTTGAGTGTCTGGCCATGAGTGAAGAAGCTATTCCCCCTTCTTAACCACAGCTGTCTTCTTTGGATCTAACACGCTTCCAGGTATGACCCAGCAGGATTGGGTTCGTGAGCAACGGAATGACCCTGCTTTGAATCGAGTGATTGACATTGTTAAGTCACACAAGCATCTGTCCTGCCGTGCTAGGCTGCATGAGGATAGAGAAGTCCAGATGATGTTGAGAGTTGTAGACCAGTTTGTTCTTACTAATGATGTTTTGTATCGGAAGCGCATCATTGGAGGGGAACCTCTATTCCAGCTTGTTCTTCCAAAAGCTTTCAGACCAGTAGCTCTTACAGAACTGCATGATTCAGTTGGCCACCTGGGTATTGAAAGGACTGTAGACCTTGTGCGACAAAGGTTTTATTGGCCCAGAATGGCACTGGATGTAGAGGAGAAGATAAAATCTTGTGAGAGGTGTGTAAGACGCAAAGCAAGGGTAGAGCGAAGCGCCCCTCTTGTCAACATAACCACAAGTCGTCCCCTCGAATTGGTCTGTATGGACTATTTATCCTTGGAGCCAGATGGAAAATGCACAAAGAACATACTCGTAATTACTGATCACTTCACGAAATATGCTGTTGCTGTTCCAACCTCTGATCAAAAGGCGAAAACAGTCACCAAAGTCTTATGGAACCACTTCTTTATTTCCCAGAGAGACTTCATAGTGATCAGGGCCGTGACTTTGAGTCCTCTGTCATAAAAGACCTCTGTCAGTTGCTAGGTATAAAGAAAACCAGAACAACACCGTACCATCCACGTGGCAATCCAGTGGAACGGTTAAATAGGACTCTTTTAGAGATGCTCGGGACACTCTCTGAAGAAAACAAGTTGAGGTGGAAGGAATTTGTTCAACCACTAGTACACTCTTATAATTGCACCAAGAACGACACCACAGGATTCTCCCCATACCAACTGATGTTTGGTCGGCAACCAAGTCTTCCCCTTGACCTTGCATTTGGCTTGACCCCCAGGAACTCTGGTAAAGTGACTCACTCAGAGTACGTAAAGAAATTGAAGGAGAGTCTTCAAGAGAGCTACAGACTAGCCATTGAATGGAGTGACAGAAACGCACTAAGGAACAAACAGCGATATGACCTCAAAGTGAGGGAATCCATTCTAGAGTCCAGTGACAAAGTGCTCATAAGGAATGTGGGAATTCGTGGAAAGCATAAAATAGCTGATAAATGGAGCAAGACAGTGTATCGGATTGTGAATCAGGTTGACAACTCCCCTGTTTATGTTGTTGCACCTGTGGACTCAAAAGGTCCAGAGAGAACCCTGCACAGGGATTTACTTTTACCCTGTGGATTTCTGTCTACTTGTAAAGCTGGATCTACAAGAGCAGAGTCTCCACCGAGGATAGAGAGTTTTAGTGTACCCCAGGATGCTCCTACGGATAAGGTAGATGATGTTTCAGATCACATTCCAGAGGATCATGTAGTAGAATACTACTCGCCTCAGTCACTGTCTTGGATCGAAACAATTGACCTCCCGCTTCCAAACCCCCAAGTCATTGAACCAGAGGGAGAAGTACGTCGTTTGAAAGAAGAAACTACTGAACTTGAAAAGATGTGTCCTCTTCAGTCTCAGGAAAAAGCTAGGACATCTGAGCATGAGGGTTATGTGGATTTCACATTAAGCCCAGAGGCTCAACCATTCTATCCGCAGATAACACCAGTCTTGACTGAAATGACTGACATTAAATCAGTTGGTGCAGAGACAGATTTGACTGTCCCAGATGCATTGATCAAAAGCCAAGGGGAGGAAGATGAAGTTCTAGTTGATGTTTCCAAAGACCCCGACACTTCTGAAACTGAAGGAACACCTCAATCAAATGATGAACAAGTACAAGAACATTTCACACAAAGAAGATCTGCTAGACAAAAGTTCCACCACACAAACTGACTTACCCGATTTTAGGGAATCCTTTAGTCCTCGTTATGCAATCTCTGTTTAGTGGACTTGACAAAGCATTCTCCCAAGCCCTTAACCATGACATGAGCCCTAGAGTTAGTTCCCTAGTACCTCATGAAGTTGTATAAATTGACTACATGCAGGGACGCATGCAGATTTAGGGGGGGAGGATGTAACCCCCTTGAAATTAGGGTGGTTAATAGGACTTTTAATTTGAAAAAATATATAGTGACTGATGTTCTCCACTAGAGGGTGTTTCTCCGTGATAAGCGATATAATTGAGAAAGGAGCCGTTTTACGGATGAGAGTGAGAGCGGAGTTAGAAGACTGTTGATTCAGAGTGCAAATATATATCTATATATATATAAAAAGAGAATAATAGAGTGTGAGGAAAGAGTTTTAAGTTCTTTTCCAGTGGAATCCGGGGGAAGATATATATTTTTGTACTTTTATTTCGAGGAACTCCGGTTGTTTTTTTTCCCTTGTTCCTGTTGATGTGTAATTCTTCGACCGTGGATGAGTGAACGGCGAGCCAACAGTGTCTATTTGATGTCGCAAAACATCTTTCTCTGGAGCAAGTTTCAGCATCCTTATTCTGTCATCAGTCCTTGGATATAGATAAGAGAATACAACACCATTATACACTTCGGATACCTTGAGTGAAACTGAGTTTAAAACTACCCGGGTAGTAAATTTTTTCTGTCACGTGACTACTTCTATTTTTTTCCTTCCTGGAAGGACTTTACCTGACTATATATATATATATATATATAGAGAGAGAGAGAGAGAGAGAGAGAGAGAGAGAAAAAAGGGACAAACAACAACACAAGGAAAATAATTTCTGAACAGTGTTTGGGGAAACATTTATTTTATTGGTCACACCAAGCCGGCCTGATTGCATTTCCTTTTAGTTCTGTTGACTGTTTGCAAACTTTGAACTATTTTCAATTGAGGGTACCAATACAAATAATTTTCTTCTTTCACAAGTTGTAGTGAAATTGCTGTCTCAAATCCTCCTTACGAACTTAGACGTTAACTATACTGTCACACTACTGTGCCCATTCATCCTGATCAGTTAATTCAGGACCTCATAGAGTGATACAACGGGTTACACTGAGAAGAAAAGTTGTGAGAAAAAATTAGATATAAACTTGCAATTTCAAGTTTTTTTCATGCCATTCTGAGTGTACATCTCGCAAATCTGACTTTTTTCTCAGAATTGTGAGTTTATATCTTGCAATTCTTAGTTTATATCTCACAAATCTTACTTTTTTTCTCTCATAATCGTGAAAAACAAGTAATAATATATTCCTATACTTTGAATGCATGTGTGTACACATCATAATCATAATTTTCTTCAAAAAAGTATTTTTACAAATTTTCTTGAAATATTAATTCATAAATATTGTTTTTTACGAGTCATACCAAATTACATTGTACACCCTGAACTAACTTTTCTTGTCATAAAAAGGTCAACACCATTGATACACCATTATGAGGGTCTTCTATGATATAATTTCCTATTTTGTTATTCGCACCACATAACTTTGATTTGATGGCCAAAAGTTTCTCATATATTAATAAGAAGTTCATTTAATTAATTAAATCAGAAATCTAAAAACATGCTCAAGTTATGTTTTGAGGCAAAGTTGACATCATCGTCATACGTGCTGCTAAATGAACAATGTTCAATCTTCATACAGTACACCTTCATTCTTCAGCCATTTTCATAGTTAATACTACAAAAACAGCCAACACCTTCCCTAAATATTTATATAGATGCAACAAAGAGGCAAGTATGGACAGCATCTGTAGCCCGGGCAGTTTTTGGCTGACGTATCTGGCAGGAATTGAGGCTGTGTGACTTTCTTATCTAAAACTGCTGTGTGATTTCAAATTTCCTCTGTGTGGGCTGAGACAGCTGAAAGCCTAGGATTTATTTTCAGAGTTCCGTACTGACAGATATTGGCAGGAATGCCAATGTGTCACAAGAGCAGCTGTTTACACACACACACTCACACAGACACACACATACACTCACACACATGGGCACAAATCAATGGGCTTCAATCAATAGCGTATTTAGCAAAAAATGGTTTGCAGTTGTTAGGATTAACCTGACACACATTTTCACCTCCACCTCTTTTTCAGTGCTTTACTACCTAGCACTGTGGGGGTGTTTTACAGCATTTTTCTTTTGCAGTCAGAGTGTGTGTGTACGCATTTAGGCCTTTGCCAAATGGAATAAAGGTGGTTCTTAGCTCAGAGTGGTGGAGTTTAGATGAAGGCGCTGCACTGCTGCTACAATATAGCTTTGCTAAACAGACAGATATAGCTGGGGCTGCTGGTGTGCATCACCTTTCCATAGGAAAAAAACGGGAGAGAGTGACAGCAACAGGAAAGAACATGTGTTAGCCATCTGGATGAGCAGTAGATGCGGCGCATCCTGCCGTATGCTCACACAAAGGATTCATTTTACTGTTTGCAAAGTCTAATTTTGCATTCTGCTGCTTTCAAAACTGCTGCCGTCTGTTTTGGTTGAAGCGAACAGACTGGAACGGGCTGTGGTTACATAACACAATCCATCCTGCGTTCACTCAGCTCTACAAGACCTAAGCTCTGAGAATATTACTGCTGCACCACTGTGTTTGAACTGGCATTCTGCTCTAGCTCTGCAGAGAGAGCTGATGGCCAGTCTTGGCACTACAATACCCAAACACTTGTTTTAAAACGTGTAACGTGTTGCCTGAATACCAATTCAGGAGGGTTTGTTTTGGCCGAGAGGTCGAAGCGCCCACATTTGATTTGGCTTGGACAACAGTGGATTTGCCAGGTATTGTTTCAGCGAGGCATGTTGTGCAGGAATACTGCATTAGAATAGAGCAGAGCCCTCTCCCACGTTGCATGTATTAAACAACTTCCATCCCGCTCTGGGAGGGGAAAAGCCTGCAGACATCTGCTAAAGTCACTCCAGGCCTGTTTTACTGGAGATGTCCTGCTTAACCCTTAAACATGCAACTTATTTTCCTTATAGTTCATTTGTCAGTGATATGAATATTTTTTATTCAGATACATTAATTTATTTAAAAATACACACAAAATGTCATTATTACATACAATGACTTGAATAAACCTCTTATTTGATGAGCAATGTATTTAAAAAAAATTTGATCACACTTTATTTTAAGGTCCAATTCTCACTATTAACAAACCATTAACTATGAAATTTGCCTCAAAAAACTCCTAATTTGCTGCTCATTAATGTCAGGATCATGGACCTGTTTTATTGTGTTTTGCCCCAGTCTTTGTTTCTGGTTTTCCTTATATGGTCTTTTTCCTGTCCTTGTTTAGTTTAATTATGATTCCTGGCACCTGTGTTTGTTAATTATCCCCAGTATTTAAGTCCTTGCCTTTGCATTCTGTGTTTGTCAGTTCTACTTGTTATGTTTGTGTGTTTCCTGCCATTTCCAATGTGGATGTACCCTGTGTTCCGTGGCTTAAAGACTGTTTTCGTTTATTCGTGCCTCCTGCGTGCTTCCTAAACAGTGAACTGTGACAATTAATAGTTAGTAAGGTAGTTGTTAAGTTTAGGTATTGGGTAGGATTAGGGATGTAGAATATGGTCATGAAGAATAAGTCATTTATAAGTAATAATAAACCGTTAAAATGTTAATAATAGCCATGCTAGTAAGCAACTAGTTAACAGTGAGACGAGCTTGGCTTAATTTCTTAATTAAAATTTATTTTACAATTCTTGGGGTGCAAAAATGTCAGCGTGATACAATATAATCTTAATTTAAATAATGAAATTCTTAAAGAAAATGTAGTCTTAAACTCAAACTAACAGCGGGTAAAACACGTCACCATTTTTCTCAGTAAATATATTTGTAAAGTTGCTGTTGACATGAAATTTTCGTAACGACACAAGTAATCCATACATACAAAGAAAACAAAACAAATAAGTTCAGAAATTAAGTTCTGTGTAATAAAGTGGAATGTAAAAGTATTGAACACGTGAAGAAAGGGAGGTGCAAAAAGGCATGGAAAGCCAAGACACCAGCTGAAATCTATCAGTAATTAGAAAGCAATCCTGCCCCTAGTCAGTGGAAATTAATATTAGCTGCTTCAGTCCCAGCACCTACAGTACCAGGATGATGAAGATGAAACAAGGGTGGACATTTCAGCAAGACAATGATCCTAAACACAGCCAAATTAACTCTCAATTGGTTTCAGAAAAACAAAATAAAGCTGCTAGAATGGCCCAGCCAATCACCTGAATTGAATCCAATAGAAAATAAGAACTAAATATCAGAGTTCATAGAAGAGGCCCACAGAATCTTCAAGATTTTAAGATTTTGTGGAAGAATGGCCCAAAATCACACCTGAGCAATGCATACGACTAGTTTCTCCATACAGGAGGCATCTTGAAGCTGTCATTAACAACAAAGGCTTTTGGACAAAGTATTAAATAAATTTCAGTAGTTCAATACTTTATCCCTGTGTCATTCCATTTTATTACACATAACTTTATTTATTAACTTGTTTTGTTTTCTTTGTATGTATGGATTTCTTGGGTTGTTACCAACATCTGGTGAAAATTTCATGTCAACAGCACCTTTAGAAATATAGTTACTGGGAAAAATGGTGACGTGTTCAAAACTTATTTTACCCGCTGTAATTCTTTATTATTATTATTATTAAAAAAAAAAACAGAAAACAATGTCATAGAGAGTACCCCTGTAGACCCTCTTTAATTTGTATGAAGGGCTCTTAGAAAATATAAGTGAATAATTCCTGATATTTATAATAATAATAATACTTTTTAACTAGAATTTAAACATATGTTTCCTTTTCGTTATCATTCATTTTTGATACTCTTATTTGTATGGAAGCTTGTTTTCACCTTAGAATTTAAAAAGTATAAATATAACTATATAACTAAATATATAACTATAACGAACTAAAAAAACATAATTGCAAGATAAATAAAGAGAAACATTTTTGCATTTTGAGATAAATGTAGAATTTTAAGTCAGAATGGACTCATTTTACATAATTCAGAATTATTCCTCATAGTTTTGACTTTTTCCCCCTGAAATTCACAATTCCCTTTTTAATATTGTTTGTTCCATGCTGGAAACAGGCTTCCCATATACAGTCAAACCAAAATGTATTCAGACACCTTCAACATTTCTCACATTATCAGAGTTTATTTGCTATAGTTTAGAAAATAGTAATAAAATAGGACAAGAACTTGTTCCGAGTTAAACTGTGTCAGAACAAATTCATCTTTATAATGTCAGATAACTTTGATAGAAAGGTATGTAATGAATTAGGCTGAATAGCTGTTAAATTTAAGTACACAATTAGATAATACCAATTTAGGTCAACCATTACCAAGCAATGCTTAATTTTGTTCAGTTTGTGGTGTAAAAAGATCACATTAGCAATTAAAGAAAAAACACTTAAACAAAACATAGTCAGGTCAAAGTTTCAAAATAATTTTTATCAGTTTTACTAGTCCACTGTATGAGGAATTTTTGGTTATAATATGTCACAGTTTACTTTATTTTGCTATCCTCACTTACATAAATAAACTATAGTGTCCTGCACCCACCCACTAGTAAAAAAATATCAAACACTATATCTGGTGTCTGAATAATTTTGGTTTGACTGTATTGTCCAACAAATTGTTGGACGAAAGGCTTTTTTTTTTTCTTTTTTTTTTACAGCACTTCAAAGAGTGATCATAAGGCTATCACAACTTCCACTTAAAAAGATGGTGGAGATTGTGTAGTCTCTATATATAGTGTATTTAATTAAAGTTCGTGGCTAGACTGCATGTTGAAACAGAGAAGAGAATGACAGCATGGCTTGAAGGCAACTATGAGTCACTGGTATTATTTTGGCAGCGGCAGTTGTATTGGGCCTCTGCCTTTTTCTGTTTCAGCAACTTTTGACCGGAGCCAGTTTCTGTTTCTCAGGGCTTTCTCTGCCCTGCCCTGATAAATACACACATGCCACTAGACAAAAGAAACTACTCCAGCTAATACAGCAGCTATAATCAAAAAATTATCATTTAGGGTATGATAATAAAATATCATCTGCTAACATAATTGAATTGCTTCTTAGTGCTTCTTAACAAGGACATCTGCAACAAGTAGCTGCTATTTAAAGGCGCGCTGTGACTTACAGTATCAGGTTTGTCTGGTTCAACATCACACCGCTGTCAACAGATACTGTAATAAATGCAATAATGTCATAAGGCCGAGGGCTTACATGACTTAGGTGGACTCCTTATGCTGTCAATAGCATTTTACTCACATCACGTACTTTTATTTCAGAAGGGACTCATTTACATAATTCTGTTAATATAATTAGCGAAACTTGTTTTTTAGTATGGAAAGTTATAATTTCTCTGGCAAAGTGCAGTATTACATGGTTAAAACCCCCAAATCTCTAAGTTTTTTCTGCCCTGAATGCTGCATTTAGATACATCTGAGCAGGGAGCTAACTGTCCCACAAATTACTTTCACATGTCTGTCATTTAGTGCCAGGATACCTTTTATGTTGTTTGTAGGATTTACTCCATCTTTAATAGTTTCCTTGTAATAGGCAAGCTGAAGCAATTACAGTCTAATTTTACTGCTAGTGATCAATAATAGTGTAATTTAGCTCATCGGAACTTTGCATTTGACTCTCAGTGGCCGGTAGGATATCTGTAAGTCATTTTCCTGTAATCAGCTGTCTGTGGTTTTTAATTAATCTGGACCTCCACAGTGACATTTACCCAGCTCATTAATGAGTCAGAGTGCATTGAATAGAAACCTGTTTAACATCTCTCAGTAAACTTTCCCCAGCACATATAACCATGACATGTTAATCATAGCACATAGCATTGTAACTGCTTGATAAATGTATCCCATATAAGAACTGCTGCAATTCCAAACTAAAACAATGAATAATTCAGATTATTCAAATATTGAGTCATGAATTAATTTACTTCTCTTTGTTGATCACTTTAAAGCCTGCATAATATTAGCCAATAATTATGGTAATGTTTAGCAAGCATAATTAAAACTTCAAAAAGCTTGAGGAATATTAAAGTTGGCATTCTACTCAAGTTCAACAATCATATCATAAAGGGCTAGTTCACATTCTGAAAATTCCATCAGCATTAAGTCAGTCCAAACCTGCATAGATTAATTTCTTTTCTGAAACACAAAACATGTTTTTGTCTATACAATGAAATTTAGTGATGCTGAATGTTGTGTTGAAATCCGTTGACTTTCATTGTGTTGACAGAAAAGTATATATAAAAGGCAACATGCTTGGACTGAAAGCCACAAAACACATCATTAATCAGTATGAAAAAGAAATTCCCCCATCTGTTTTATAAACGCATATTGATCTTATTGTGAACAATTCATTTATGACGTTTGTTTGTTTAGTCCATTATTTTAAAGAGGACATGTCATGAAAATCTGACTTTTTCCATGTTTAAGTGCTGTAAACGGGTCCCCGGTGATGCATCTACCAACCCAGAAAACCTGAAAAAGGACAACCCAGTAATTAGATCTTATTATAATATTACCACCCCTTAAAAGAACACTCCACTATTTTTGAAAATAGGCTCATTTTCCAACTCCCCTAGAGTTTAAACAGTTGAGTTTTACCGTTTTCAAATCCATTCAGTCGATCTCCGGGTCTGGCGGTAGCACATTTAGCTGTAGCTTAGCATAGATCATTGAATCTGATTAGACCGTTAGCATCTCGCTCAAAAATGACCAAAGAGTTTATATATTTTTCCTATTTAAAACTTGACTCTTCTGTAGTTACATCGTGTACTAAGATCAACGGAAAATGAAAAGTTGCGATTTTCTAGGCCGATATGGCTAGGAGCTATACTCTCATTCACTCAACTTTGCTGCCGTACCATGGGTACGTTCGAAAACGGTAAAACTCAACTGTTTAACTCTAGGGGAGATGGAAAATTTGCCTATTTACAAAAATAGTGGAGTGTTCCTTTAATCTGCATGTTTCCACCTATGGCGCCGTCATTTTTTTTTTTCTGCAAGCGACAGTTGCCAATTCAAACTCCATGGAAAAAGTTTGAGCAAAGCATGTTAACTGTTCTGTCTTTAGCTGCACAGACGAGCACCTCAGAGGACACGAGAGCAGTGGATTTATTCATTTATTTACTGTATATTACACTGCTGCAACACAGATCTAATATAAAATGCATTTTTTCCCAACTGTTTACCTTTACAGACTGTTTTGTAACTCGTGTGTGTTTTTAACATAAACTTAGGCCTATGTGTAATTGACAGTTAAACGCAATAAGCCATGAAAGAGATCTTAGCTTAGTACTCGCATGCCATGTGACAGGCGCTGTCTTTGCGCGTGCTTTGGATGTGTGCACTCAGAAAACCATATATAGAACGTTTAAACTGATATTGCTTTAAAATGCATGATTTTAGCAAAATAGACAGGATAATCAAACGCAAATAGATGTTTTTTTGGCAAAGTATCTGAGGTACAAGCTGTAAAGGCACAGCTCTATTCTGGAAAAGGGGGTGGGGAGCAGCAGCTCATTTGCATTTAAAGAGACATGCACAAAACAGCATGTTTCTGCTTCCACTCAAAATAGGCATTTTCAAAATGATATAATAAATTATCTGTGGGGTATTTTTAGCTGAAACTTCACAGACAAATTCTGGGGTCACTTGAGACTTATATTACATATTGTAAAAAGGGGGCATAATCAGTGGGCATAATAGGTCTCCTTTAAATCAAAATATTATTATTTAATCGAAACAACAGACTTTTCTCATGTGATATATGTCAGACTTCTCCAGTCATGTTGTCTGCTTAAACCCACCTCTTTCTTACAAAAAACAGCAAGCTTGCATTCAGATTAGCCTCCATCCAATCAATAACCGATGAGTAGAACCAAGTGCCCACCTTACACTTTTACTCGGATGTATGTCAAAATAAAAGTGTCTTCAAAGTAATGTTTAGTTTGACATTTGTGGCATACTATCAATTCCTTCAACGTGTAAATTTACACTAATGAGCTTAAAATGAAAGTCTATCATGTAAATTGGATGTATCAAAAACAGAACTGTGATGCTATTGTTAAAGCACTTCCATTAATTCTTCAGTAAGGAAATGCGCTGCTTTTCTAGGTGGTGGAACTTTTTTTTTTTTTTTTACGTTACAGACATAATTCTTGAGGGGTGCATTTATCATCCATGTAAATAGAGTTTTACAGATTATTTCGTCACTTTCCTTTCATGTACCTTCCTGGTATCCTCATACAGATGCCAAACAAAAGCAAAAAGATAAATTTTTAGTTGGTGACATGATGACATGAGTTGAAATGGATGTAACTGTGCACAGACAGGGATGGTAAGAGATTAATAACATTTCTAAACAGTATGATAGCATATTTTACATGTCTATTCACTGTGCTGCCCACTTGCTTGAGAGTGTATTTACTGTAAACACCAGTCTCTCATTTATACAAAAATACATTATCCGTTATAACCATCTGCATGCCACAAATGTTGTACATAGAAATTAGGTTTTTTAATGGCTAATTCCTGGAAACACTCAGATATTTGAATCACAGATCAAACTGAGTAAATCTGGATCTGATTGACTGTTAACACTCTCTACAGCAGTCTATAACACATACATTGTTTTTCTTTTAGATATTGGCAAAAGCATCTGAGCTCCTCCAGCAAAATATGTATTTAGGCAACTTGTAGTTTTCTGGTTTTATGCTTTTTCCTTGCCTAATTAAAAGTGATTTAGTCTAAGGTGTTTCGAGGAGTCCTGCCAACTCGTAAAATTGCTTTGAAATCACATCTGCAATTCCACATACACAGTCTTGCACCACTAAACACCTGAGCCACTGAAGAGTGTCATGAAGTGCATTAGCATGGATCTATGAGATACGATTCTTATTCAGAACCTGCATACTCCAATCTAAAGTATCCGGGCCAAATAATAATTAATTTTTTTGGTCCATCACAGCTCTCAGAGCAGCTGCCATCTTCTGTCTGCCAGACAGAGAAGCTGTGAAGAATTGTGAAGGGTCGATAATTGGCTTGCAGCTGTAGTCATTTTAGCTCTGGCCTTGGTGACTGGACATCACAAAGGAAAAAAAGGACGTACCCCTACAGCTGTGCATACAAGACTCTGCAGGACCCTCCTCCAATCTAACAACACACCCATTAGACACTGAGAGAGAATGACATGTCACTGACATGAATCACCGCCGATTCTTATCTCTGCTACTCACACGTTTGTAAGAAATATATCATTTTTATACTAATCAGTAGTATAATTGTGTGTGTAATAAGCTTGTCATCTAGTAGTCTATTTTCCATGAGTTGGGTGTTAAATGAAGGTTAGAGTTGATACACGGAGCAAATGTTAATAAATAAATTAATATTCAAATTCAAATTCCATTCACACACATATATATACACACATAGAACACAATCAAATTATTCTGTTTTAAATAATCCCGGCTTTATAAAAGGAACTAAAATGTGTGTGGCACTGTGTGGTATATGTCATATATGGGTAAAAATGACCAACGTTACCAACATTAGATAACACAAAATAACAATTAAAAATACTTCTAAAGCATATTTTAGTTCATTTCAACATTTATACATGATTAAAATCTGGCTCTTCCAAGCTTTATAATGGCAGAGTGAATGGTGGTCAAGATTTTGAAGCATCCATCCATCCATCATAAAAGGTGCTCCACATGGCTCCGGGAGGTTAATAAAGGCTTTCTGAAGCAAAGCAAAGCGTTTGTGTAAGAAAAATATCCATATTTAAAACTTTATAAACTGTAATCTCTATGGCTTTTACTATTAGTGGTTACCATGGCAACAAAGATGACAGCAGCCACAGAGTCATTTTGAGGACTCCTTTTATATGAGCCCATTCTCTGAGAATCCACAAAGTTATCATTCCATCAATAAAAAAGAAAAAAATATCTTCTGCCCTATGTACAACCACTGAGATAACGCTCCTAACCTCCAGCTAGGTTCCAATACATGTTTGGCTTAATAAGTAGAGGAAGTAGAAATCTTTATGTTTTAGCTCTCAAGGATTTTGCCTCATTAATAGATCTATATCTGAAAAGCTATTTCATTCCCTTAAAGGAATAACCTGTCCAAAAAGGAAATTTCTGTTATTTGAAATCCATATGAAATAGAGTGAGATGTTAGGACACAGAATGTCTGGCTCTAGAATGGTGACCATGGCTGCCAAGCAAGATTTTCAAGGAAATTTTGTCTGTAAATGGCAAGTTAACATTTTTTTCCCCTCACACATACAGTATGGCTCCAGCAGATTTAAATATAGTGCACAAGTGATACAGAGCACTTTTATGATGTTTTTCTAAAGATTACCAGTGCCTAGTTCCCATCCTACGGTGGCCCAGTAGTGTACAGCACAACGAAATTTCCACAACACAAAGTAAACAAGTCACAACACAACAAAATTAGCACAACACAATGGAAACAAGCCACAACAAAACGAAATGAACTTAGCACAACACAGCGGAAACAAGCCGTAACACAACAGAAACAAGCTGTAACACAACAAAATTAACTTATAGGTGCACTTTTTTTGTGATTTTTGAAAAACGTGATTTTTGAAAAACGCTTTTGACCACAGCGTCGGACCGAGTCCCAAAACACACTTGTAGCCAATCAGCAATCTTGTAATGATAGCGAGAAGAGAGCGCTCAATTTGAGTGCATAGGAGGGATATTAGCAGATCGACTATAGATAGAGAGAGATGGCAGATAAAAAGAGGAAAATATCAGAGAAACAAAACATTAAAAAGAAGGGTTACAATCAGGCAAGAGGTAGGACCCGCGTAAATATCAGAGCAGCTTTCCAGCGGTGGAGAAAACTCAAGGAGTGGGAAGGGCTCGAATCGGATGCCGAGGTTGCATTGTTTTTTCTTGATATTGTTGATTTTGCTTTGTTTCACACAACTTAGCCATGTTGGCTTTTGTTTGAATATGCTTGTGTGTCATCTTCATTTGTTTCCCCGTTCATCGTTGCCATGGTTTCATACATACGTGTGGGGCGGAGATTTCAAAATGGGGGCGAGGTCCTGTTGGGGTATGGGCGTGTTTGTTTTGGTGCTTTCAAATATCAACATCGTTTGGCAAACTCAAGGAGTGGGAAGGGCTCGAATCGGATGCCGAGGTTGCATTGTTTTTTCTTGATATTGTTGATTTTGCTTTGTTTCACACAACTTAGCCATGTTGGCTTTTGTTTGAATATGCTTGTGTGTCATCTTCATTTGTTTCCCCGTTCATCGTTGCCATGGTTTCATACATACGTGTGGGGCGGAGATTTCAAAATGGGGGCGAGGTCCTGTTGGGGTATGGGCGTGTTTGTTTTGGTGCTTTCAAATATCAACATCGTTTGGCAAAAATCGCTTGGTGCACCTTTAACACAACATAACGGAAACAAGCCGTAACACAATTAAATTAACTTGGCACAGCACAACGGAAACAAGCCATAACACAACAAAATTAACTTGGCACAACACAACAGAAACAAGCTGCAACGCAAACAGAAACAAGTTGCAACACAACAAAAATTAATTTTATCACAACACAATGGAAACAAGCCAAAACACAACGGAAATTAACTTAGCAGAACACAACAGAAACAAGCTGCAACACAACTGAAACAAGCCACAACACAACGAATTTGACACAACAAATCGGAAACAAGCCCCAAAACAATGCAATTTGTCTTATCCGTTGTGTTGTGCACTACTGGGCCACCGTACCATCCATTTTCACTGTATGGGGGGGGGAAAAAAGGAACTCAGAAAGTCTGTTCTTACTGATGAAATCAAGTTATATAGATTTGAAACAAAACTTTTACTTTTTGGTAGGGATGCACCGATACCGATACTGGTATTGTTATTGGGCCCGATACTGAGCTTCTGTACTCGTTAAAATGCCCCGATACCAAACGCCGATACCACTCAGCATGTGATAAGTGCCATATTCAGTATAGCTGATGTGTGTGAGCTGATTAGCAAGTCGTGAGTGGATTGAGCGCGAGGCAGCGCAGATGCGCGAGTTTGTCGAGTGAATATACCTTTCTCACAGACATCACTGGAAAGTTTGTAGTTCGGTCGGATATGTCATAAACAAGTAAGTAAAACTGTAATAGACTTTAATAAGAGTTATCCTTAATTTCTCTATTTGTTTTGTGTTGCCTTTGATGTATTTTGTATGTTAAAATTGTCTAAGGATCGCATTCCGTTGCTTATGGGGGACTTTTATTTTGAAATGGAATCTGCTTTTAATTGCTCAGAGAGTAATGAGAAATGGTATGGAGAGCCAACGCTTCATGACGGCTTAACAGAACTCGTGCATGAAAGGACGGTTTATAAGTTTATTCAGCACCCCCGGAAAAGGCATAAGATTTGTGTATTTGTATACTGTTAGTTAAAACAAGTATTTGTGAAAATCGCTGAATAGGTCTAATGTTAATGCACATTTTTGTATCGCTTCATTCAGTTCTTACGGTGATTTCTTGACTAAACGGACAAGTAATAAAACTTCAAATCATCAGTAAAGTTTCGGCCATCATTCGGACGGGGTCCGCTACAAAAACAATGGACAAGTTACTTAACGGTAGAGAGAGTGCGAGAGAGCGTTCACTTCTGTTGTGTGATCTTTGATGTTCACTCACTTAGCACAAGCATCATTTTGATTAAAACTAAATCGTAAAAATAAGACCATTCATAGGGGCATTCACTATAAACATCATTTATTTTCAATCTTAGGCATACACGACTTTCAGGCGAAAGTGAATCTAGCCTGTGTGAAATGCGCTAGGCTGTACTGTACTTGTCCTTCTCATTCTGCATCAGTACAAATATGTAGGCGTGTTGCGTTTTGCTTGCTTCATAAGTGTTTCTACATTATATGAGTGGCTTTGGAAAGTAAATCGCAGCACGTTTCAGATTAAAAAAAACGCGACTTCTATTTCTGAAAATATCACAGGAGATTTATAACAAGTGGTTCCCTGCATTATTACAGCAAAGCGTGTGATTACAGAACTAAGCCGCTGCAATGGAGCAGCTCTAATGCTATTAAATTAAAGATGATGTACCACAGAGCAAAACAATGAACAGTGAAAGTAACAAAAACTTGTAAAATACATTTTAATGGCCATAATTAAGTGTGAAAATAACCGAAGGATATACAGTCAAACCAAAAATGATTCAGAGACCAGATATAATTTTTTCTATTTTTTTAGTGGATGCAGGACACTAGTTCATTTATGTAAGTGAGGACAGCCAAATAAAGTAAACTGTGATAAATTATACCCCAAAATTCTTCATACGGTGGACTACCAGTAAAACTGATAAAAAATTTGGGACCAAACATTATTCAGACCAAGTTTGGGAAAAAAATTGAAGTTGAGGTTTTCATGAAGCTGGATGACAGCATGCCCAGGAGACTACAGGCTGTCATTAAGGCTAAGGGCTGCCCGACTAAGTATTGATACTCGTGTAAATACTGTCATATTAACAGCTGTCTGAATTATTTTGGTTGATTGTAATCCATTACATACCATTCTATCAAAGTTATCTAACATTATCAAGATGAATTTGTTCTGACACAGTGTAACTCTGAGTTCTTGTCATATTTTATTACCATTTTCTAAACTATAGCAAATAAACTGTGATAATGTGAGAAATGTTGAAGGTGTCTGAATAAATTTTGGTTTGACTGTATCTATTGGATAAATTAAGTTAACCAACTAACATTATACATACCCTTTTGGTTTCTGTACCCAATATTTGAAAAATGTACAAATGCAATAAAAATATTGGTATCGGTACTCGGTATCGGCAAGTACCAAAAATAAAAGTATCGGTATCGGGCGAGTACTGGAAAAAGTGGTGTCGGTGCATCCCTACTTTTTGGTGAACTGTCCCTTTAATTTCTCACATTGTATGCTGGTTCATTATATTATTTTACCACACAAATGAGTGTTCCAACTGTTATAGTGTCTTTTAAAAAGGTTTATGCATTCATTATAAGCTTTTGGTCCTGAAGCCAACGTATTTATTATGCTCCTTTCAACCAACTTGCCTACGTGGTAGTCATTTTCATTTTGATCAACTCTAGTTTGCCTCTGGATTAATTCTAATTGCAGACCATACTCATCTCTAGGTGCAAAGTGTGAATTAAAAGCACATACCGGAGTGATGTGTCTGCTTAAGAAGCATCTAGCAGTCCGAGCTTTTAAGCCAGAACGTGTTAACATAATGAGGCTTTGAACATTCTGCTCAATTCTTCCACCTAAAAGGTGTTCGCTTATATAGTACTCCACCAGGATACACATCAATGCTGTCTACATCTGATAAAGTGAATGTAATGATGCCTCCTACATCAGTGGTTTGTGCTGTGCAGAGAGGGTTAGACAAACCCTCAATCATACGGTTAGATCAACATTTTAAGTCTAGCACTATCCTGTGTGTTGTGGGTAGCTCCCTCCAAGAGGCACTTGTCTGCGTTTATATCTGTTCTCATCCATTTCTTTTTCATTTGCTCTCAGGGCCACACATTACATTTTGTGTTTCATCAAGGAGGAAATTACACGCCGGTGAGAATAAGCTAAGGTGATGTAAGTGCACTGAGACACAGCGCACCACTGATTCTTTGCCTCTTTAATTCAGCAAACGCTCCTGATGCATAATGCATGTCTAGGCAGTCATCAATGGGGTCTCGGCACAGCAGCTCTATGCATTGTCTGTGTGTGCATAATATACTGGGATTAGAATTTAAAAAAACAATCTATGGCCATTTGGGTCACGAAACAAACCAGGGAATGTCTAATACAAATAGTTTAACAGTCAGTTAGAATAGGCATAACATAAAGCATTGAATGTTCAGTTAAAGGGTTAGTTCACCCAAAAATGAAAATTAGCCCATAAATTACTCACCCTCAAGACATCCTAGGTTTATATGACTTTCTATGCCCAAAGCCGACCTCATACCTCATCAGCCTGGAGCTGCTTCCGTGTACAACTGTTGGCGCATATTTTGAATATGGATATTTTTCTTACAAAAACGCATCAATTCACTACACTTTTTTTAATGGATGGGCACTTTTTATTTAACTTTTTTTGGACTGATGCATGCAACACCCGCTGAGTGGCATTAAACAGCTTGAAAGATCAAAGACAATTTTTAATATCACTCCGACTGGATTCGTCTGAAAGAAGAAAGTAATATACACCTAGGATGCCTTGAGGGTGAGTAATTTATGGGCTAATTTTCATTTTTGGGTGAACTAACCCTTTAAGAGACGTAGATGAAAACAAAGAAGACAAAATAGTGTACCTCATGGCGAAGTGTCTAGATGAAAAACAAGGGATTGGTCCAAATGGATTGACCATTGTTTGGTTGGCACACACTAATGACATCAGAAGGTTGTGATTGGTTGATTGAAATGTTGTTCCAGGATAAACAAAGGATGTTAATCCAGTAATACTTCCTACTTGGCAAAGTCACAGTAGCCGTGCCGTAAACTGTGTAACACTTTTAGCCACTACTGACAGAAGTCTTAACTGAAAAGCATCTTTTTTCCATTGATGGTCATTCAAAATTTGCCATGTATTTTGGCTATTTTGCTAATATGTCTTTATATTATAGTAGTTTTAGTCGATGGACCACTGCACCATCTGAGCAATTATGATCAATTGTGAATGCCAACAGACAGTTTTCTGCAGGTAATATTGACCTTTTTGATTGGTTCATCCTACATCAGCTCAGATACACCTCCTCAGTTATTCATAAAGGTACAGTTACATAGGTTCAATGGAAAAATGAGTCTCTGCCAAAAACATACCTATACAAACTGTACAATTCACTACAGTTTCCAGCTGAAATAAACACACTGTGGCAGTAAAATAAAAATTATAACTTTCTAGTTATTTTACTATAACTTTCATTCACACAAATTATGATTACGGGGTAGATTAGCAGTTAATAAAGACGTCATTGTGTTTCCACATTACTGTGTTTTGACTTTAAAATGCTTTTACTATGCATGATTTGTGTCATGTTTGCATCACATTACCATTTCCACATGTATGGCTTTTCTGACATATGGTAGCATTACACTTATATGTATCGCTCAGGTAGGCCTACTAGCCCCATGAAATGTACAATGCACAATAAAATTGCTTTAAAAATGCAAGCTAAAATGGCATTGTTGTTTCAGCAAATGCATTTTTATCTCAGGTTTACTTTTGTTATCACTATCAATAGGTTTAGGGTAGGGGTTAGTGTAGGTGGTACATTATTTTCAAACATGATTAGCATTAACCATTTCAGTGCCACTTACCAGACATTTAATTTCCAGAAATTATGTGATAAGTACAACAACCGTCACAATAAAACTTAGCCAGGTTCACATTCATCTGTTTCAAATAAAATTGAGGTCACTGGATATTTCACTTTGAAAGTGTCGTGACTCGTGCAAGAAAAAGCACAATATCATTTTGCAGAAATGTCACCACATGCACGTTTTTCCAATGAGAACCAAAATTGAAAACTGAAGAATTTGATGAATGAATAATTAATAGCTATTAACTTAATTTGAATATGTAAAAAGTATCATTTATAATGATCATGTGCGATAATGAGAGCTCTGTATTTTTAGATACAGTCTTACCTGAGTAATTATAATCACCTGCCACCTATTCTTGAGGATTAGGTTGATGCATTATGCACGAAGTCTAAAGAAGAGGGATTATCCTGATATGCGCTGTGGGAGAAAGAGATAAATTAAGGTAGTTATTTCAGTTGGCACACCAGTCACAGATGGGGGTGTTCCTACCAGGCAGTTCTGACATATTTGTTTGGAGTTTGTCTACGACATGCTTTGGCTTCATGTCTCATTAGTTATTGCTGAATCACTGAATTATCAGCAGGAAATAACTGATGACAGGGTCAGTCAAGCCAATCTGTTTGAAGTTGGTGAGAGTAATTTTAAAGTATCAGACTATATACTGTATATATATATATATATATATATATATATACTTTCATGTATTTTATGTATTATGTAATTATGCATTGTAATTATATTATGATGACAAAGAAAAAATATGTAGATATATACAGTATACAGATCTCCTGTTTACAGTCTCACAAAATATCTTTTAAACTTAAGACGAATTCCTTAAAAAAGATAAATACAAATAAAATGAATACAGAACAGCCTACGAAACTGGTTTAAAGCAGTATGTTTGATTAAGATCATGTTGTGATGATTGTTCTCTGCTATTGTGAGTCATATGATGGAAGGGTTGATGAATGTGACAAATCTATTTGCTTAACAGTCCCGTACAACAAATAACTAGGAATGTCCCTGCAGGTAAAACAGGGATGACTGAGAATGTAACCAAACTTGAATCTATCAGTTCTATCATAGTCAGAATTTATGAGAAGCAATAAAAGTCCACAGATGTCTATGAAACCACCTAGCGTGTTTCTTATCAAGAATAGTCCTGCTTACAAATATGTGAGACTGCTATTAGACAACTGTCTGAGTTTTCATTTTTAATAACTAAACAACCAAAATAACTTTAACATGTCCTTTCCCATATAGCATTTGTATTCATTACATGCAGACTGAGGTCAACATAATTAACCTTAAATTGCTTTGTTGTGTGCATATTTAAATATGGAACTGGACATCTGCATATATCTCTATATAAAAAGAACAGAATAGGATTGAAAGCATCTTTTTGACTTATTTTCAAGTGCACATTAAAGCAAGGTACACTCAAAAGCATTTTAAACTACACACATACTTCATTATTGTTGTGTTGAGTTGTGAAGAAGATAACATGGCGACAGCTCTGTTTAAGCTGCTGTTTAGAAAGCTTAGTGTGGATATTCACTGGCTCACATACGCTGATAAATTCCCTCTCTAGCAAAGGGGCAAATGACAGTCTAGCCATTCTTTCAACTTATCTACCTAATTATACCCAGCACAATAGAAATTAGATAAACCTTCCTTTGATCATGCTTTCGACATTGTTGTAAGCATTCATCTCAAATGTGTGACCATGCTTCAGATCATAGTCTTCCTACCGCAGGCTCTTCTTACACAAACACTCATAAAATAAACATCGGCTAGATTCACTGTGCCCAAACCTCTGCCTTTTCATGAGACAAATTGGAAAATTAATGGTTTTCGCCCAGATCGGGATCCCACGGTCTCTTTCCATAATTACTGGCTGGAATGCCTCACTCTCTGGCAAGACTGATCCTCACCTCACGTTCTGTTATAGTGGCCAAGGCTTTAAGACGTGCCAAAAAACTGACAGAGTGTCTATAATGGATTACATGAAACATAATGATATCGGCACTGTCAGTATTCAATCATAAAGCAAATGAAAGGAAAGTCCCTCTCTAGCAAAGGGGCAAATGACAGTCTAGCCATTCTTTCAACTTATCTACCTAATTATACCCAGCACAATAGAAATTAGATAAACCTTCCTTTGATCATGCTTTCGACATTGTTGTAAGCATTCATCTCAAATGTATGACCATGCTTCAGATCATAGTCTTCCTACCGCAGGCTCTTCTTACACAAACACTCATAAAATAAACATCGGCTAGATTCACTGTGCCCAAACCTCTGCCTTTTCATGAGACAAATTGGAAAATTAATGGTTTTCGCCCAGATCGGGATCCCACGGTCTCTTTCCATAATTACTGGCTGGAATGCCTCACTCTCTGGCAAGACTGATCCTCACCTCACGTTCTGTTATAGTGGCCAAGGCTTTAAGACGTGCCAAAAAACTGACAGAGTGTCTATAATGGATTACATGAAACATAATGATATCGGCACTGTCAGTATTCAATCATAAAGCAAATGAAAGGAAATCAAGGGGAGCAAAAAAGGAGGGGTGTTATTGATTTTTCTTCATTTTTGGTTGTAATAACTACAGCTGATTGTATCGGTTTTCGTGTCTGAATGAGTAGCCACTGAAATTAAAGTCATTATGTTAGGTCAAAATATAATAAATTAGTTTTTTGTTTTGTTTTCATGTAGTGCATATGTGACATCCTGTAGCTGTCTGGCCCTTGATGTGTTTTCTTCTTCATCTTCTATGTTATGTGGTTTCCCCTGTCTGACTCATATTGCATTCTTTATCCATTACTATTTTCACTTGTGTTTTTCTCACCATTTTTGTATTATTTTATGCTGTTATTTCCTTCTTTTAAACACTCTCACTAGCCTGGGTCTTCCTGCACAAAATATCCAACAGTCCTTTTCACCTTCTATCATTCGTATTTGCTAATGCTCTAGTTGGATTTTTTATTGCAGTGCTAAATTTAAAAGATGCATTCTTACAGCTGCAAAGTTTATCGCTCAGATGTCAGCCAAACGTGTATCAACTGAGCGCATAGCTTTAGCAAGCCTGGTCTGTTTGCCCTTGCACCCCCCTCTTTTTTTGTCCTCCGCCAGCTGTGTTTGAGGTGGATGTCCAGCATCCGGCTGTTCGAAAGCCATTCTCTTCACACCAGGATGGAAACCTCTGCCTTGGAAACTAGCAGATTTATGTAAAAGCGATATCCCTCAAGCATCTGTCATAGTCATAGCGGGCAATGTCAAAGATAAAATGTTACTATTTAATTAAATATGTTACTATTTAATTATATTAAGTCTAAGAGCATTTTAGGTTGTCAAACATTAGGTTGTTTATTTGATTGACAACAAACAGTCTCAAATGCTTATGCTCGAATATGCTCAGATAAATAGATATTTTTTCTGCTTTTTTGGAAAGTGATGGGTATATTTCTTTCCTTCTTATGTGCACACTCCAGCAATTCAAATGGCAATTTGATTGATTTGACATGCAATAACTGCACTGTAACACCCCAATGTACACCCTAAGCGAGCAATGCTTCAAATACCTTTTTTATTATTACAATGACCATTCATTATAATACAGTTTGTGCCGAGCATGTTGCCACAGGGGCTGTTCACACAAAATGCATTTTTGCATTGCACTGCGCTTTTTAATTGTTTTTCTATGTAAGCATACTAGATGGACGTCTTTGACCATTGCGCTTGTGTCTTGTCCATGACAGTTGCATTTTTTGAATGCCTTGTCATGTTAAAAGAAGTTCAGCTTTTAAAACAATACTGTTTTTCCCCCCAATTTTCCTGCCCTGCATCTCACATTTTTACATGCAAAAATACATTTGATTTATTATATGAACAGCCTCTCAAACAGTTGTGTAAATTGTGCAATGGACTTGAAAATGTTACATGCATATGGGATTGGTATAATGTAGACAGGTCATAGTATTTTATTTCTTGAGTCTAAAATGGACAATGGGCTCAGCCCCTGACATTGGCAGAGTCTAGTCACACCCCTGCTCTGCAGTTACCAGGACATGACTCAGAGCAGCCAGTCTTGTTTCTAACACTTGATTTACTTTCTGGATATATGCCATTTACATTTAGACTGTCTAATTACATTATTTGTACCTTGACTGCTTTTAGTAAGAGGTTGCATGAAATTACACCCAACAATAAACCAAGTCTAGCTGATATAGTTTGTTTGTATGCCATGTTTGTAACCATGTACGCCTACTTTTAAGGATTTTCTTATATAAATACACTGTAGCCTGAACTTTTGATTTGCGATCATGTTAATGGATGTTAAAGTTGGGTTTCATCTGATTCAGCAGGTTCTCTTGTTTAATTTGACATGTAGGAGAAATGTAAGGGTTAGAGGGTTTGGGAGCCAGGATAGACTCAAACCTGAGTCCCTGTGAGCCAACATCTGCTGGGCATGTGCACAGCTCTGAACTAGTTTTTAAAAAGTCCAAAGCTGCATCTGAAATGGCATACTTCCTATATAGTAGGCAAATAAATAAATACATACATACATAACAATATGTGACCAGAGTAGTATGCCCAAATTCACAGTATTCATATAGGGAAAAAAAGTTCTTAAGTGTGCATCTGATATTTTACTATCCCATGAATGAATAATTAATGCATTTATATAGCGCTTTATTGTGTATTGTTGTACACCCAAAGCACTTTACAATCATGTGGTGGGGGGGTCTCTCCTGGGAGAGATGGGGAGGCCATGGGAGAGGATTTGTGAATGGCAGTGAGGCGACAGAACTGACACTGATAGGTCACACGACAACATGATGAATACAGTCCAGATTACATTTATGCAACTCATGGACAAGTACTTATTTAAAAGAAATACCTACACAGAGAGTATGCGATTTTGGACACAGCCCAAGTGTCAGTGTTATCGCTTTCACTCCTTCTCTGTGTGGAAAGTTATAAGCAAAAAAGCTTGGAGTCGAATGAGCACTGAATGCTGTGAGAGGAATACTCTGCTCCAGACCAGCTTTCAGTTTGTGTGTTGCTTGGTAGGCTACTACTCAAAGCCTGATGCTTCTGCAATTTTCAGACTATTATTGTTTGCTGTAGTTGATCAAATAAGAACCTACTAGTATTTTTTTTTTAATCTGAAACATATTGTATTTGGATATAATTGTATAGCCTAAGTAATATACAGTGTGAACAGCAGTTGTATAATATACTGTTGTATAATAGCAATATCACACTCACAATATCAGCTATTACATGCACTTTTGCACAAGTAATTTGATGACCACATTGAATTAAAACACAAAAATTAAAATGTCCATGTTTTGGATGGATTGTAACAAGACAAGAGCACACCATTAAGCTAATTTACACAGTTTATGGATAAGTAGTGGATTGGTTAACTAGGCTACTTCAAGTTGTAGCAGATAGGTATGGCAATTATATCTAGATGTTGACACACACACACACACACAACACTAAATTACAGACAGAAAACGTTTAAACAAACTGTGTTTTCTAATCCAGTTACATTATAATCTTAACGTTAATCTTGAAGCTTGGTTCAACAGACAAGCCTGTATTGACTATGACAGTGTGGGGAGTTGGAGACTGCAGCGCTGATCATTGTGCCTCACACTTTCTAACTCCTCATTTCACAACACTGAGGCGAGGAAACGAGCCAGCGCTATCAACACTGCTGCCCCGAGGGCTCTTCCTACTCAAGTCCTGAGAGCCACAGAGGAATCTTGGGAATACCACGGCAAAATGAAGAGCACTATTGATTCGAAAACATTTCCGAGGTTTTCTTTTTTATCGTTTGTGTCTCGATAAACTGGTTGACGGATCGTACCTTCATTTCCAGATCACGACACCGATGAAAAATAACATCAGACACCGCAAGTAGATTAGCAGCGTTTAGATAAAAACCTATCTTGCCTTTAAAATAATAAATAGCTAATAAACAAGGGACGTCATGCAGGGACGACAGGAGTGCTTAACCTTTAGTTTTACAACGATGTATAGACTTAGCTAAATAAGAATTTCGGATTACTGGTACAAAGCACGCCTGTACGCGCTTCAGTCCGGATTCGACCCGCAAGCTTCATCGCGGTTCTGCAAAGAAACTCAACCCAAAAGTGTTGAAGAGCTCCATGCATTCAAAAAGGTGGGATCTGGTTGATTTCTTGACAAATAACTTTGACTCTTTCTAAACAGTATGCAGTGGTTTGCTACTTAAACAGTGAATACCTTCTCTTAAATGGTACAGAGAACATTATATTGCAATGTCTCAATAGTTTTTGACTTAAAAGTCTGCATCACATTGTAGCTAGTCCAGTTGTCTTCAATGCTGATCTAAATATAAGGATTGTGTTTAATATCAGGAATAATTTACATTTTTGAATTAAGTAGGATAGAAGAAAGGGAGAACGGGATTTTTTAGATGTTATGCACAGCTGCTGTCACCAATGAGTGTTATTTTGATCTCTAAATTTTTATATTTTAGCCGCACATTCTGTCGCACTAGAAATCATACACGCTGTTAATGATCAATTAAACTCACAAATGGTTAGAGAACATCTGTGTTGGGTTCACTACACCATCTATATCTTCTCATTAAAGATAAGGTATCATAATGTAATGTTTTGCTTTTATGTACCTCCAATTAATTTTCTGTAATCGCAAAAGAAAATGAAGACATCACAGTTGAACTGTAAATAATATAGTGGTTCTTACAAAACCTTATACACGAGGACGCATTTCTGGAGATATCATTCATTCTCCACCACTGTGCAAGCGCCATCTGTTGGACTGCAATGGCTGACCACTAAAAACAAAATCATATAGCCTGCCCTATAACAAATCCACATTCCCTCCTCTTCTTTAGGACCTTTCGGTTACCTTGACCTGTGAAAATCTCAGCAAGACATTTATGATCAGATTGCTTATTACTTTAATTAATAGCTTTTTTACATTATTGATGGGCGAGTCTTATTCATCCTTCATCTCATATGTTCACACAAACAAAAAAGTAGTCCTAGTATGATTATGCATTATATAAATATTTCACATTTTATAGCAGTGCATCTTGTTAAGGTAATCAGTCAAGGGGATTTAATGAAGCAAATGCATTGACATACGCTTGTTAGATCTCTCAACTGGTGTCACATCACATATTGGCTATGTTTTAAAAACCCTAGGCATTGATTATGTATGCTGATTCTTAGGTGCATGCATTTACGCTGACAGAGACAGAACACTATGTAACAGGTGATCATACATTATACCGTTCCAATTAATTGGGGGTGGTATGGGATTCTCTTCCGTTTCTAATTTGAAGGTTTGGACAGAGGCATCCATCCTTTATGATTTCTTCCTACTGTATAAATAAAGCATAAATTCCAAATTCAATTTTAATCAGAAACTGATTCTCTCTTTGACATTTAAATGAGTAGGCTATGTAACACAGGGGTGTCCATTCAGTCTGCTCCTGATGGGGGGGCTACTGTCCTGCAGAGTTTAGCTCCATCCCCAATTAAACACTTGAACCAAAGAAATCAAGGTCTTCAGAATTATTAGAATCTTCTAGGCATGTAGACTGGGACAAGTTAGAGCTAAACTCTGCAGGACTTTGGCCCTTCAGGACCAGAATTGGACCTGCTATAACCCATTTACTAGCTATGTAAGCATGTATATTTAACTACTTGGACAGTCTAATGAAACAAACTGTAACATTTTCGTCATGTATAAAAAATAAAAAAGTTTATTGAAAGTATGTTTTATTTCAGATTACAAGTAGTAACAATGTAGTAACATTTTATTGTTAATATAGGCCTAAAATAATTCATTCATATGTATTTGCACATTTTAAATTAGCCTTTAAAATATGACTCAGTCAACTATTTCTTCAAAATGGGGCTGTTTTTTTTTCAACCGTACTGTGATCACTAACATTTATTGTGATTATGATTTTTATGAGACAGACAGAGCAATCTTTCTTGGATACATTAATAATGGACGCTTAATTATTATGTATACTAAATCTGGACATGTGACTATTTACACTAGCCATGCAAAAATCAAAACAAGACAGTCTGTAGCCTACTTTCATTTGTAGTGAACAACTTTGTGTGCAATACATCAACTCTTTGTGCACAAATGGGATTAAATGGTCAGGCTAATTGGTGAATTTGTGTATAAGACAATTAAATGCTATTTAATTACCATAGTAATTTTAGAACTGGATTTAAATACATTTTCAGTCTCCCTTTGATTCTCTCCGAACTGAAAATGCATACAACTGCACAGGATTAGACTTTATTAATTTAGGCAACAATGTGTTCACTTTCATGAGTTCGCAGTCTACATTGCAAACGGGTGAAGTACTTTTCAAAGCTCAGGCGTAATTTGAAACTAGTGAGGGGTTGGTGGGGAAACAGTGACTTCTTATTGGTGCACTTCGCAGTGTAGGCTGCACCCTCTTGACACTAGCGAACTGGAAGATCGATGGCACGTTTCTAGTGAGGGTTGGGAATGTGTGAACACTGAGAATACCTGACAAAAAGCAGCGATATTTGTACGACGGAAGGGCGGGCGGCATGATTTCGTTGTGTTGCGGTTCTCCAGCAACTTTTAATCAGTACGGAAAGTCGCAGCATTGCTCTAATTCGCCTTTCCTCACATTGCTGGTGTAAATAGGGAGAGGAGAGGAGCGCTGTCCCATGCTGGATGGATGGTTATGGGGAAAGGAGCAGCACCATCGGCGCTACAAGTCTGCCAGTTCGTTGTTGTGTTTCTCTGTCTGTTTCCAGCAGGTAAGAAAAACATTTATCATGGAGAATCTAATTCGAGTTTTAGGACTGGAAATAAGGATGTTTATTTGGAATTTATTTGTCGAACTAATCGCTACAAAACAGCAAACACTCAAAGCAGTTAAATATGTTGAAATAACGCAGACAAATGCATGCTTTGTTACTTAGCAGCAAATTAAACGCAGTTGGGTGTATTTTGTTTAGTCATGACCCAGTTATGTCTGGTAAAAGTTAGGCTATTTATCTTCTAAAACATGCCAGTGCGCATTCCTTCATTATGCACGCTTGAATAATGTTGTTGTTTATAACTTTCAAGTTTACGCTACACATAATACATTTAAGTTAAAGGTGTTACATTTCCATCTAAACTTTTTCGCATTAAAAAATATATGCGAAAAAAAACAAGTATGTTTACATAGCTAGAGTGCTGGTTTTAGTTGTTTTAGAGCCATTGCTAAAAGCGTGGCGATCTGAAGGTTCGGTTAAATTCTGCTGCACTACCGCAGTGTTTCCCACAGCTCTGGCTAAGACGTGCTCTTGTGTTTGGGGGAGGGGAAGCGAACCCTCCACATCTATAAAATGCCTTCGCTGGGCTTGTGGGAGCAAAATTTCCAAAACAACATTTCACAAACACAGAAAAGCCTTTTAAAGCGTGTGAAGACCCGGTCAAAAGTTAAAAAAGGTTCTTAAATGGACCGTTAAATATTACTTAAAATCAAAAAATGGAAAGTGAAAAGTTGAAAAGTTGTCTGTTTAGATATTTTAAATAGATAGCCTATGTGTATGGTTAAATTCACAAAAATATCTGAATTTACAGTACTGTAAATACAGTAGGCTATGCCTTGACTTTACAGTGAACAGTAGTAGGAAACCTTAAAGTGTAGGATCACATACATTATCCCTGTCTGCACTACACTATTAGTTTTGTGTTTATAGATTAACTGTAGCCTAATATTTTGATGTCCACAGAATGAATTTAACACTTATGTTCCCAGCATACACTGTGGCATGAATGAATTTTGCTGTTGCTGTTGCTTTAAGTTACTTGTTTTGGAGTGTTCAAGTTTTTTTTATGTAAATTTGAAAATTGATTGTCACCATTATTGATATTTTTATATGCCGAGTGTTTATACCTATATGGTATTAAATGATAAATGACCTTTTTTATTGTGGAAAATTACTGTTAAAGTCCTGGCATTTTTTTGAAAAGTAGTATTTATTGCAAAAAGAAGTGTCTAATGTGTGTAAAAAAAAGAGTGCAATTCCTAATTCCTGGTTTGTGTGATTTAGGAGTCTTGTTGTTTTAACTAAGTGCTCAGTCCATACAGGAAACTGCTGATATTTTCTCTGCATTAGTTGGCCCTCATACCTCATAAATTATCATTGTTTTGCTTTACGGCCCATTGGTCAAACTGGGGAGCTGCCTTAGAATTGGCCAGCTGTGGAGCCTAAGGTGAAAACACAGGACTTAAATTTTGTGTGTCCGATTGCCGAAAGCTAATTTCACTATGCCTGATGTCCTTTTGGCTGCTGTAATTGTGTGACCAGGGTTGAATGTTTTTCAGAGTTTTTCCTTGTGGCAGAAGAACACAAGAACTTTGTACTCAGTCACATTATGAAACAGAGCAATTTTCCACCATCAAAAACCTCTAATGATTCCCCATTAAGTAGATGGACCCACAGTTTTTTCTTGTAGGAGGGAAAGGGATCGTGATATTTTTGTTAAGCTGACTGTTTTTTGAATAAATGACAGTGGCTCAGAGATCATTCAGCTTGGACAAATGCACAAACAGGTCTGCAGGCAGATGCAGCACCTGTGCAAACAAGACATCCCTTGTTTATTGATAGACCCTTTGCTTTAAACAAGCTCTCGCTGTCCTGCGAAAAACTAGGGTGGCACTAACAGGAGGTAGATCATTGCACCATTAGTGATTATAGGGTGGTTTGGTTTAACTGAGTCTCCAGACATAGACACACATGCACACACTCATATGCATCATTTGCAAGATCAGAGCAGCCTGGACATCCCGAGGTCACATATGTGTCAGCAGTCCATTGGCCTCCTAATGGCAGCTTGCTGGAGGAGTCAGAAGTAGGAGCAGCCTTCTCTAATTAGCCCCTGTGCAGGCTGTGCTCTCTAGCTGGCGCGAGTCCACTCCCTGGAGCTGAATCCAGGGTTCACAGGCAGGCTCTGAGCAGCATGAATGGATTGTCTTTGTGTCTGCATACTGAGGCCTGCTGTAACATAGACTGGACCTGTGTTTCTCCAGAGTGCGTTTACATTGGCCCCCTGTATCTTGAGCCGCTGCTGAAATGTGACATTACGAAAGCTTCTGGGCTTGGAGGGTCTGTGCTACACAGTCCTCTGGTTTTATAAAGGCAAGGCTCGGTTATGCAGAATGGAGTACTTAGTCACCATCTTTTGCCATATGCAGTGGTGCATAAAACACTTTATGTCTGTGGTTGCTGTTTCTTGGCTGGTTTTGATCGAACAAATATAGCATTTTCAACATCAAAACTTTGTGCACTTTAAATGTTTTCTAGCCATCTTTTTCCCCCTCTAACTGTTTTGTTTTAAAGTATTTATGTCCAAAACCATAATTGATCTTGAATACTGTTCTCACTTGTTCTCACTCTCACTTTTACCACAGCTAACAATCATCTTCAAGAACTTTCAAGAATGTGTAGACCAGAAGATGTACCATGCGGAGACTGACGAGCTTCCTGCTGCATTTGCTGATGGTTCAAAGAATGGAGGCGACCGCCATGGGGCCAACACCTTACGCATAGTAGAGAAGGTGCCTGGACAACACATGGAGATCCAGGCACGCTATATTGGCACCACTATTGTAGTTCGGCAGGTTGGCCACTACCTCACCTTTGCGGTGCGGATGCCAGAGGAGGTTGTGAATTCGGTGGAGGACCAGGACAACCAGGATCTTTACCTCTGCCTGCATGGGTGCCCTGCAAACCAGCGAATAGACTTCAGGACCTTCAGAGCACGGGCGGCAGAGAGCCAAGTCTTAGGCAGGGGACAGCCAGGTGCTCCTATTAATGGCTTCACATACCAGTCAGCCATGGCCAAGTGCAAAGAACGTCTACCAGTTGAGGATTTGTATTTCCAATCCTGTGTTTTTGACCTGCTATCTTCTGGGGACATCAACTTCACCCTGGCGGCCTACTACGCCTTTGAGGATGTTAAAATGCTCCACTCCAACAAAAACAAGTATCACCTCTTTGAAAAGGATACAATATTCAGCTCTGCCTCAGAAAAAAGGGGTTTTAGTGTCCTAATCCTCATCAGCCTTGTTATCGTACTGTTGTGGACTGACTCGTTTTCCATTCGTCTGTAGTCCCCATTGGACATCCTTGTTAGATGGTTGTAAGATGCTGTATGCATGTGAAATGCTGCTCTCACCGTGTTGTGTTCCATCTACCAGAGGCTGGGCTTCTCAGCTAGAGCCTGAGCTTCTGCTGAGGGCTTTCACACTTGTGTGTCTTGTGTCACACCATGGACTCATCTCTCATCATCATCACATATGTTCATTCATCAGGCCAGAGCAGAAGCGTTCCTGGAGATCCACCCATCTCTGTGGTCATCCTGCTGATCTCATAAGTGCTTCATGACAGAGAACGCAGCGCTGAGAGGTCCTGAGACCTGAGTCAGATTAAACCACCCTTGTTCCCACCAGGGTGATGTGCCACTGACAGGAGTGAGAGGGGGGTGATCCTTTGCAGAAAGAAAAGCTTGGAGATGTTCTTCAGTTCACTTGATGCCAAGTGAGAGGTGAAGTATGTCTCCCAGAGCCAGGCTGGAGGACATGACAGGAGCTTTTATTAATGGAGGGCCGGCAGGAGTTCTCTCTTTGAAGAAGCTCCAGCTTCGGAAAAATGTTAGCTTTCTAGAGAAAACCTGCTGGCCGAGGCCATGTCAGACTAGTAAGTCATATTGTCTACAGAGGAGATTAACAGGCCATAACATCAGGCCTTTTGTATAGTTTGTCTATGTGTGTGTGCAAAAGAAAGATGTGTTATTTTGTGTGTGTGTGTGTGTGAAGTGTTTCATAATATCTGTATATTGCACCCAGGGTCCTAATGTAGCTCTGGTGTGGTGGTTCATGGGTCAGTAAGAAGTTTTACTGCCTGCCAAGAGCTCTTTCCTGCATTTCATATAAAAAGGGTGTCAACCATTGTGTCGAACAGACTTTAAACTACACCCATACTGCTTAGGTGTTATAATTTCGGAAAATATTTATTGAATTCCCTCCATTGTCAAATTGGGTGTTCAAAATCAGCCTGAACAATTATAGAGAATAAGTTTCTTTACTTTGTTCACAAAGTAATAGTCATTGAGTAAAAAATCCACATCATACATTGGTATAGCCCAAGACAGAGTTGTCTCTGAGCACACTTGCTTCAGATAAACACGTTCGTGGAAAAATATTCATGTCAGTTTGCAGTAGGTAGCATAACCATCAACGTATATATCAAGGAGAGAGCCAAGTTCCTCCATACAATGTTTGCAGTTTAAGATGGGACCCACAAGGCAGGTCCATCAATCATCCTTACTGCTTCTTAAAGAGCAACGCCTTGCTCTCCATTTCAAAAGGGTGTCGACGTGGCTGTGCTGTAGGCCCCGTTTAACTCTCGACTCTGTAGATCTGTGAATTTATGGCAGAGGCATTTTGCCAAAGAACAAGCCATGGTGCCAACAATTTCCCAAACAGCTGAATTTTCTCTCTCTCTCTTTCTCATGGGACCTTTTGTGGTTCACTTAAGTATTTGGGCTCAAACCAGATGTCCTGATTGTGTATAATATTGGAAGGTGCTGCTAACTACAGTGTGGTGGATGGACCAGTGCTGGAGCTATTGAGAACATCTGCCATGCATTTCTTGTGACATTTGAAATGGGGGCATTTGCTCTTCAGCCATTAGCAGGCTCAGGATTACTGGCACTCAGTATTGTAAATAGCAGTAGTAATATTGGCGAGCTAAAGTCAAACGATACATAGCACCACTATTTTGAAGAGTGAAATTGCACCCTTGGTAGCCTAAAGCCTGTGTTATACTTTCCGCGTGCGCGAGTCTGCTACGGTCCGCTATGGTGTCCGTGACGTAAAAATCGTCATCGGCAAGTGTGCGCAGACATCCGCGTGCCTCCCATTTTTTGTGACTGCGCAGACAAGTACGCGCGGTCAGTAGGCTGCAAAAGCACCAACTGCACATGCGCAGGCTGTGTGAAGAAGCCTGTTGCTACTCAAACCTGTACAATCCGTCAATAAAACAATATAAAGACAGCCAGATGTGCAATAATTCTGGGCAATTGTTTGTTCACATGTTTGTTGCGGAGCGGATCATCAGCGTATGCCTTCGGTAGTATAAGTACAAGTAGTCCGCGTCCGTGCTGTCTGTGTACACGTCCGGATTGCTCATGCGGAAAGTATAACACAGGCTTAATAGTTCTATAGGCCATGTCTAGAGACTGTTGGAAAGGTCTTTATGGAAGATGAAGCCCACATAACTTCATGTTCATCATGTCCCATTTCTTCTAAGAACATCTATCACAACTGTCTTTTATCAGTGTTTGTTTTCTCTTAGTAAAAAGTTTGAGCTATGAAAATATGGTTTAGATATTAATGATACATAAAGAATCCTCTGAGAGACTTCACAGTAATTTATTCTTACACTGTAAAGTTTTGCGAGCCTTACTACTGCTAAGAAAGCTTGTGTTGTCGGTGCAGTTCATGGCTTTAAAGAGACTTTTGAAAGCATACAAAATGATTGTAATGACTTTTGTGTTTAAGTGTGCTTGTGTTGTCAGTGCTTTTTGGATTTATATGTGTAATGTGACATGTATATAAGTTTGTGTGATTTGGCAAATAATATTTTGTGCTGATTTTTTGGTACATCAGAGGGTGTGGTCAAATTTACCTTTAAGTAAAGGGATATTATGTACACAAGCACCACAAAAACATAAGATAAGGGACTTCTATCAACAATCTAATTTGGAACCAGAGTAAAACAGACATCATGTCCTTTAACTAAATACTAAGTAGGAAACGTGTGACTTGCGGTGTTAATGTGTTGTTTATTACAAAAGCACTTTATGTTTTTATTCTCTTTAACCTAGCTCTTACTTGGTTTTAACTTGATGGTGAAAGAGGTTATCAAACTTGTAATGCTAAAAAAATAAAAGTGAATGATAACATTTTCAAATGTATTAACATTGAATGGGAGATACCAGACAGCTTAGTCTGTTTTTGTATGTAGGACTAAAGCGGTGCCACACACCACCTGTAAATACTGTAAATTATTTATTGAAGAAAAATAAAGTGTCATGTTGATATATTTTTGATGTTTGGGTTTTTGTATTCAGCTGTGTTGCTTTTTTTATTCATGTTTGACAATGAAAGTGACTTCACCACAGACTTAATGCAAGTACGTTGAGCTAAGACTGCCACCTAATGGTACAATAAGTACACTCAATATCCTGAACCATTTTAGACCACAGCCATGATCCTAGCTAAAGAGAACAATGTAGCCTACATTACCGTGTTCGAGCCCTATTGTAACTTTTGCTCTATGAACCGCAAATATTGTAGTCAAATGTGCTTTCCCCACTTATTATAAGGAATCAACAATTATAAACAAAAAGACTGAGCAAAAAGATTTAAAGGTTTTTATAACATGTTTCTTAACCAATTCATCATTATGATTCGAAAGCACGCGTTTCATGTAGGTTATATCTAACGAACGTTACCAGCAATAACAATATACACTCCTGAACAAAATCTTAAGACCGGGGGGAACATTACAAGTATTTGCATTTTGCACTGGTGGATCGTAAACCAGGTTGTAAGTACTGCTTCAAAATGCCAAAAGAAGAAACAGGAGCAAGAGACAAAAAGTAGAGAATAGGCAATTTATTGAAAACTGCATTTAAACTCCAACTGTTCATCAGCTGAACAAAAGTAAAAGACCATAGCCTTGAAAAGTTCAAATCTGTGCAAAAATATGTCATTTATGTCATTGTCCTTCAGGCAGTCACACTGTCATGATCTCCTGATGGCAAAGGCAAAAGGGCTTTCTGTGCCCTTTGAGGTTGGATGCAGTAAGTAAATTTCTTAAAAGATCCTGAGAGTTATGGGACAAATAAAGTCAAGTGGTAGACCCAAAAAAGATCACGCAAGATGGTCCAAAAGAGCGACATTATAATCCTGGAAGAAGTCAGGCGGACATTGTGAACTGTGTTGTCCTGTTGAAAATCCCAGTCATGACTCATTACCGCACAGACGGGGGCCCTCAGTCAAGAGGGATGCCCGCTGCAACATGTCCACATAGCCAGCCGCCGTTTGACGCACCTGCACAACCTGAAGCTCCATTATCCCATTGAAGAAAAAAGCACCTCAGATCATGATGGAGCCTCCTCCACTGTGCCACGTAGAAAACATCTCCAGTGGGATCGCCTTGTCATGCCAGTAACATTGGAAGCCATCAGGACCGGCATCCAGGTTCATTTTTTTTCTCATCAGAGAATAAAACTTTCTTCCACCTTTCAATGTCCCATGTTTGGTGCTCCCTTGCAAATTCCAAACAGGCAAGTTTGTGGCGTGGGAGGAGACGTGGCCTTTGAAGACGGTTTTTGTTCTTTAAGTCCTTCTCTCGCAGATGCCGTCTTATGATATAGACTTCATGCTCAGGACAGGGTTGTTTCATTTTTATGGGTCCCAGCACATGTTGGAATAGATGGAAACAAGATGGCAGATAAACATGCTAAAAGATCATTGAATAAAAATAATGTAGAAATTGATGTAAAAATCAGCCTGTTGCTACTCAAACCTGTACAATCCATCAATAAAACAATATAAAGACAGCCAGATGTGCAATAATTCTGGGCAATTGTTTGTTCACATGTTTGTTGCGGAGCGGATCATCAGCGTATGCCTTCGGTAGTATAAGTACAAGTAGTCCGCGTCCGTGCTGTCTGTGTACACGTCCGGATTGCTCATGCGGAAAGTATAACACAGGCTTAATAGTTCTATAGGCCATGTCTAGAGACTGTTGGAAAGGTCTTTATGGAAGATGAAGCCCACATAACTTCATGTTCATCATGTCCCATTTCTTCTAAGAACATCTATCACAACTGTCTTTTATCAGTGTTTGTTTTCTCTTAGTAAAAAGTTTGAGCTATGAAAATATGGTTTAGATATTAATGATACATAAAGAATCCTCTGAGAGACTTCACAGTAATTTATTCTTACACTGTAAAGTTTTGCGAGCCTTACTACTGCTAAGAAAGCTTGTGTTGTCGGTGCAGTTCATGGCTTTAAAGAGACTTTTGAAAGCATACAAAATGATTGTAATGACTTTTGTGTTTAAGTGTGCTTGTGTTGTCAGTGCTTTTTGGATTTATATGTGTAATGTGACATGTATATAAGTTTGTGTGATTTGGCAAATAATATTTTGTGCTGATTTTTTGGTACATCAGAGGGTGTGGTCAAATTTACCTTTAAGTAAAGGGATATTATGTACACAAGCACCACAAAAACATAAGATAAGGGACTTCTATCAACAATCTAATTTGGAACCAGAGTAAAACAGACATCATGTCCTTTAACTAAATACTAAGTAGGAAACGTGTGACTTGCGGTGTTAATGTGTTGTTTATTACAAAAGCACTTTATGTTTTTATTCTCTTTAACCTAGCTCTTACTTGGTTTTAACTTGATGGTGAAAGAGGTTATCAAACTTGTAATGCTAAAAAAATAAAAGTGAATGATAACATTTTCAAATGTATTAACATTGAATGGGAGATTCAGACCAGACAGCTTAGTCTGTTTTTGTATGTAGGACTAAAGCGGTGCCACACACCACCTGTAAATACTGTAAATTATTTATTGAAGAAAAAATAAAGTGTCATGTTGATATATTTTTGATGTTTGGGTTTTTGTATTCAGCTGTGTTGCTTTTTTTATTCATGTTTGACAATGAAAGTGACTTCACCACAGACTTAATGCAAGTACGTTGAGCTAAGACTGCCACCTAATGGTACAATAAGTACACTCAATATCCTGAACCATTTTAGACCACAGCCATGATCCTAGCTAAAGAGAACAATGTAGCCTACATTACCGTGTTCGAGCCCTATTGTAACTTTTGCTCTATGAACCGCAAATATTGTAGTCAAATGTGCTTTCCCCACTTATTATAAGGAATCAACAATTATAAACAAAAAGACTGAGCAAAAAGATTTAAAGGTTTTTATAACATGTTTCTTAACCAATTCATCATTATGATTCGAAAGCACGCGTTTCATGTAGGTTATATCTAACGAACGTTACCAGCAATAACAATATACACTCCTGAACAAAATCTTAAGACCGGGGGGAACATTACAAGTATTTGCATTTTGCACTGGTGGATCGTAAACCAGGTTGTAAGTACTGCTTCAAAATGCCAAAAGAAGAAACAGGAGCAAGAGACAAAAAGTAGAGAATAGGCAATTTATTGAAAACTGCATTTAAACTCCAACAGGCTGTTCATCAGCTGAACAAAAGTAAAAGACCATAGCCTTGAAAAGTTCAAATCTGTGCAAAAATATGTCATTTATGTCATTGTCCTTCAGGCAGTCACACTGTCATGATCTCCTGATGGCAAAGGCAAAAGGGCTTTCTGTGCCCTTTGAGGTTGGATGCAGTAAGTAAATTTCTTAAAAGATCCTGAGAGTTATGGGACAAATAAAGTCAAGTGGTAGACCCAAAAAAGATCACGCAAGATGGTCCAAAAGAGCGACATTATAATCCTGGAAGAAGTCAGGCGGACATTGTGAACTGTGTTGTCCTGTTGAAAATCCCAGTCATGACTCATTACCGCACAGACGGGGGCCCTCAGTCAAGAGGGATGCCCGCTGCAACATGTCCACATAGCCAGCCGCCGTTTGACGCACCTGCACAACCTGAAGCTCCATTATCCCATTGAAGAAAAAAGCACCTCAGATCATGATGGAGCCTCCTCCACTGTGCCACGTAGAAAACATCTCCAGTGGGATCGCCTTGTCATGCCAGTAACATTGGAAGCCATCAGGACCGGCATCCAGGTTCATTTTTTTTCTCATCAGAGAATAAAACTTTCTTCCACCTTTCAATGTCCCATGTTTGGTGCTCCCTTGCAAATTCCAAACAGGCAAGTTTGTGGCGTGGGAGGAGACGTGGCCTTTGAAGACGGTTTTTGTTCTTTAAGTCCTTCTCTCGCAGATGCCGTCTTATGATATAGACTTCATGCTCAGGACAGGGTTGTTTCATTTTTATGGGTCCCAGCACATGTTGGAATAGATGGAAACAAGATGGCAGATAAACATGCTAAAAGATCATTGAATAAAAATAATGTAGAAATTGATGTAAAAATCAGTAAAGCAGAATCAAAGGCAATTATTAAGCAAGCTGTTATTAAATCTTGGCAACATAAATGGGACAAATATAGGACAGGAAGAGCTAAATAAACTTATCACTGCATCTAAACCAACAACATGCCTGTTAGACCCTGTACCCACTAAATTACTAAAAGAGTTGTTACCTGTAGCAGAAGAACTGCTTCTCAATATTATTAACTTGTCATTGTCTTTAGGTCACGTCCCAAAACCTTTCAAGCTGGCAGTTATTAAGCCTCTTATTAAGAAACCACAACTAGATCCTAGTGAACTGGCAAATTACAGACCCATTTCAAATCTTCCTTTTATGTCTAAAATTTTAGAAAAAGTTGTGCCTGCGCAATTGTGCTCCTTCCTGCAAAAAAATTATCTCTATGAAGAATTTCAGTCAGGTTTCAGGCCCCACCATAGCACAGAAACTGCACTTGTTAAAATTACAAATGACTTGCCTCAGACCAAGGCTGCATCTCATTGCTAGTTTTACTTAATCTTAGTGCTGTGTTCGACACTATAGATCATGACATACTCATAGATCGATTACAAAACTATACAGGTATTCAAGGGCTTTAAGATGGTTTAGATCCTACCTGTCCGATCACTACCACTTTGTTCATTTAAATGGGCAGTCATCTCACTTATCACCAGTAAAATATGGAGTGCCACAAGGATCTGTCCTAGGTCCTCTGCTATTTTCAATATACATGTTGCCCCTTGGTAATATTGTTAGAAAATACGGGATTAGTTTCCACTGTTATGCCGATGATACTCAACTATATATCTCAACAAGACCAGATGAAACTTCTAAATTATCTAAGCTAACAGAGTGTTAAAAATGTAAAAGATTGGATGACCAATAATTTTCTCTTATTAAATTCGGATAAGACAGAGATATTACTTATTGGACCAAAAGTGAGTACACAGAATCTCTTGATTACAATTTGCAACTAGACGGATGTACTGTTACTTCCTCTACAGTCAAAAATCTGGGTGTTATACTAGATTTCAACTTGTCTTTTGAAAATCATAGTTCCTATGTAACAAAAACAGCATTCTTCCATCTTAGAAACATTGCCAAGTTATGAAACATGTTACCTGTTTCTGATGCAGAAAAGCTAGTTCATGCATTCATGACCTCTAGACTGGACTATTGTAATGCACTGCTAGGTGGTTGTCCTGCATCTTCAATAAACAAGCTACAGGTAGTCCAAAATGCAGCAGCTAGAGTCCTTACCAGGTCAAGAAAATATGATATATTACCTCAATTCTACAGTCTCTGCACTGGCTACATATTAAGTTCTGTATCAGTTACAAAATATAATTACTTACCTATAAGGCCCTTAATGGGTTAGCTCCTGCATGCCTAACTAGTCTTCTACCACGCTACAATCCATCACGCTCCCTGAGGTCGCAAAACTCTGGACTTTTGGTAGTACCTAGGATAGCAAAGTCCACTAAAGGAGGTAGAGCTTTTTTGCATTTGGCTCCCAAACTCTGGAATAGCCTTCCTGATAACGTTCGGGGTTCAGACACACTCTCTCTGTTTAAATCTAGATTAAAGACACATCTCTTTGGCCAAGCATTCAAATAATGCATCTCATATTCTTGTACTGCAGTTATATCTGATCAAATGCACATTATTATTCTTTAGCTTGGGTTAAACAAATCAATTTTGCTTGGTTAGAACAGCAGCTATGCTAATTATGTCCTGAGAAGAGATGATGCCAACCCCGAAACAACATACAGAACTACCAAATTTTGCTATCAGTTTGATTGCAACATATAATAATTGCTGTTAATAGTGTTCATCGTCTGTTTGATTACGTCTTTAATTGATTTTTCCGTACATTAACTGACAGTCACCACTGATAAGCTACCACTAAATATTGTAGAAACTTAATTTGCTGTAAAGTTGCTTTGCAACGATTTGTATTGTGAAAAGCGCTATACAAATAAACTTGAATTGATTTGAATATTAATTTAAACAATTATTATCAATCAATTATTATATTAAATAACATAAATATATCTTAGTATCTTAATTGTTTAGATTTTTATAATGCATTAGCTTTTTGTCGATCCACTGGCTTACATTTAAAAATATGTAGCAAAAATAGCATACTGGCTTATTGAAAAAGCAAATTTGTTCCCTGCCAGCAGGTTTCACTTACCGAGCGGCAGCATATAGCGGTTTCCCCGGTAACCGCAGTACACAAAGCAGCAGCGCCTGACTTTGAAACGTGCAGTGCTCAGGTTTATTCAGTGAAATCAGTTTAATCTTCATGTTAATCTATATAGCAATTCTTGTCTTTCCGTCCCCAAATTGAAGACCTCTTATACTTTTGTACCATTTAAGAGTTTTCATGGCCTTAAATTTAAACAATTAAACTGAAGACGTTTTAAGGACCCGTAGAAACCCTAAGAACATAGTTTAATGCAAACATTTCTGTCATGAATTTGGCAAAAAGGTTTTGTTTACTATGCACTTTACCTTTGAAATTTGAGGCAAGTGCAACTCTGGCATCCCCGTTGTTTGTGAGCAGTGGTGTGATGGCAATTTAAGATTTCCAAATCAAGGTATTCCCTTGAACTTGTTAAAAAGATATTCCGTTTACCATCTTGACTGAAAAATATTATCGAATTATATCATTTTCATGGTCAGTTTTTCATTTATTATTTGCTAATGTTAGTGAATGTTTACATTAGAATGCACGTCCTACTACGCTGAAATTAATACGGGGAGCAGCGGGAAACTAGCGACCTCACCTGGTTGATAGTATAACATCATAACTGAAAGCAATCTTTACGTGACTTACTTTCAAATATTTTAAAAATTATCATCCAAGTCTAATATGATCCAGTGGGCCGTACTAAAAGACAAAGATACAGATAGAAGGTGAAAATAATATGACATTAGAACTAATATTAGGTAATAGAGAATTCAGAAGAATGAGTCATCTAAGAGACACGGGAAACTTCATGAGAACATAAGATTTTTTTTTTATCCTTCTCATTGTCACTCCACACTCCAGTTCAGTTGTGCACCAATGGTTGGCTTGCCCACCGCCAATAAAAGTTACAAGAAGATGAAGAAGATGCCGTCTTATGGCTGCAGTCAGCATCAGTAAGGGCCTTAATTTGAGTCGAGGATCGGCCTGTGTCTTCACGGACAGCCCTAGTGATCATCCAAGTCTAATATGATCCAGCGGGCCGTACTAAAAGACAAAGATACAGATAGAAGGTGCAAATAATATGACATTAGAACTAATATTAGGTAATAGAGAATTCAGAAGAATGAGTCATCTAAGAGACACGGGAAACTTCATGAGAACATAAGATTTTTTTTTTATCCTTCTCATTGTCACTCCACACTCCAGTTCAGTTGTGCACCAATGGTTGGCTTGCCCACCGCCAATAAAAGTTACAAGAAGATGAAGAAGATGCCGTCTTATGGCTGCAGTCAGCATCAGTAAGGGCCTTAATTTGAGTCGAGGATCGGCCTGTGTCTTCACGGACAGCCCTAGTGATGGGCAAATGAAGCCTCGTGAAGCACTGAGGCTTTCCTCTGTCTGTTTCGGGAAAAAATTCAAAGCTTTGAGTGTCTCAAAAACAGCACCATCTGGTGATTAATAAAAAATATAGCAGCCAAAAGCATGTGAAAGGAGAGGGTGCTCGCTGCAGAGCCAAATGGGAGGAGCTGGATGTAATGGGTGGAGCTAGACACCCAACCACTCCCTAACCATACCCCTTACCCTATCGCTAAACATAACTCCACCCATTAGTTCACACAGAGGTGGAGCTGGACATCCAGAGAGGGGAAGCTGGAGGTCATTTGGCTCTGCAGTGAGCAGTACTTGTGTGAAAGACGCTCCGTAGGACGAGGCATCTACCACATATTCCACAGATCGATTCAAGTTACGTGCACAAATAAAAGCCAGTGTGTGTGTTTGTGCTTGTTGAATTCCTGTCTCTGATAAATTAATTTACCCATTAAACTGCAATTTAATACCAGTACGAATATCACATCGAATGTGAATATCGAATATCGAATCAGGCACGTGACTGGACAGAAAGTGAAGCTTCGTTTGTCATTGGTCACGTGATTTCTATGTTAACAACACAAGCTTCGAATCAAGGCTTCCTCTGACACGCCCCTT
>NW_015505539.1:763691-778286 GCF_001515645.1 Sinocyclocheilus grahami
GCTGGATGTAATGGGTGGAGCTAGACACCCAACCACTCCCTAACCATACCCCTTACCCTATCGCTAAACATAACTCCACCCATTAGTTCACACAGAGGTGGAGCTGGACATCCAGAGAGGGGAAGCTGGAGGTCATTTGGCTCTGCAGTGAGCAGTACTTGTGTGAAAGACGCTCCGTAGGACGAGGCATCTACCACATATTCCACAGATCGATTCAAGTTACGTGCACAAATAAAAGCCAGTGTGTGTGTTTGTGCTTGTTGAATTCCTGTCTCTGATAAATTAATTTACCCATTAAACTGCAATTTAATACCAGTACGAATATCACATCGAATGTGAATATCGAATATCGAATCAGGCACGTGACTGGACAGAAAGTGAAGCTTCGTTTGTCATTGGTCACGTGATTTCTATGTTAACAACACAAGCTTCGAATCAAGGCTTCCTCTGACACGCCCCTTTATTTTCGACACAAGCTCCGATGCCTCGGTTCAAATGTCACATCACTAGACAGCCCGTCGGATCCTCCGCAGTGTTGCCAATTTGGGGATTTTGTCGCCAAATTTAGCTACTTTCTCATTGTAGCTGCGACCTTTTTTTTTGCGACAAGGAGCTATTTTAGCTATATTTAAATAAAACTAGCGATTTTTTTGGTTTTTTAAATTTTTTACTTGGCCACACCCTGCCGTAGGCTCGTGAGCTCTCACGTTTGCTCTCAATCATGCCAATAGGTGCGTTCGACTTGAAGCACCGCTACAGACGGCAGTCAACGAGAGTAGCCGCTTGCAGTCGGGGGCGGAGTTGAAAACGGAGCCGTCAAGCCGGACACTTTCTGCTCCCGTTAGTGACGCTCGCACGGTGTTTGCATACTCTATCACAGATGAAGTGAATTAAATGCAATATTTGTCAAATACACAGACGTTTCAGAAACGTTTTCATGAGCAACAGAAACACTTTTTATATACTGCTTAATACAGCGCCATCTGTTCAAGAATAAAGTTAAATGTAAATACTAATAAAGTGGGGGTATATATGCTTTCATGATAAACGTGACTCAATATAACATTGCGACTACAGTAAAAAAGCTTCTAATGTTCTAAAAATACAGATTTATGAGCAGTATTGGATTTGAAGATGTTAGAAACACACGTCATTGTTGTCATGTGGTGAATTTGGCCAATCGTGAAACAGCTGTGTGGTCATCAGCGCTCTTGCAGTCGCTCTGAAAAAGCTGCACCGGCTGAGTCAGCCGGCTGCTCTCGAAACGATATCGCGGTACTTTGATGCACACGTAACAGTGACGTAGCGTCGCGCCGGTTCAAGTCGGACAACATTTGTAACCGGCATGCACTGCTTCAAGTCACCCGCCGATCGGTTTGCGCGGCGCCGCATGAAGTCGAACGCACCTAGTGAGTCTGCGCAGTGAACACACCAGTACGCCACGCCTGCCATGACGCACAACACAATTTCATTATAAGCATCAATCAAGATCAACAATGAACATCTTGTTTTAACCACGGACACAAGTTATACCACAATTCATGCAGTCATGTCAACCAGATACTGAGAGAGAGACAGTGCATCATCGTGTCATGTATGCTGGCATGCAGTATTTTGCACTTACTTTGTAGTAATATTGACTGAAATAAGTTTGTATGAATAAATTTTTTGTTTTTGGAGAATCATAATATCTCTTATCTATCTGTTGTATTTGAGCAGGACAGGGATGCACTTTGGTGTCACATGAAACAAATTCCCAACATTGTGTCTTTCCATCATTTTCATCATGTTTGATGTGCTTGCAGATCACAAGCATTTCCTAATTTCACTTCAGAATTTTTAGTTCTACTTCATCTTTTGTTATATTTGTTATACTGCCATCATTTGTAAAGTATATATATATATATACTTTCCTTTACCAAATTTACCTGTATTTACTTTGTTTTTATATTTGGCGACTTTTTGTGAAAAATTGAGACTTTTGAGGGTGGTTCTAGATTTTCTGAGGGAGGGGTTTGGCAACACTGATCCTCCGGAGCAGTGTTGTTGGTGATTTTTTTTAGGTCTACCACTTGACTTTTTTGTCCCATAACTTAGGATATTTTAAGAAATTTAGAATGACTGTCTTAACTGCGTCCAACCTCGGCAGGGATGGCGCGTTGCCCGCGCCCTTGCTTGTGCGGCTGAACAATCCTGCCACGTTCAAAGACTGACAGAAAGCCCTTTTGCCTTTGCCATCAAGAGATCACGTGACTGCCTGAAGAACAATGACATGAAAGCCATATTTTTGCAGATTTTAACTTTTTAAGGCTTTTACTTTTGTTCAGCTGATGAACAGCCTGTTGGGAGTTTAAATGCCGTTTTCAATAAATTGCATATTCTCTATTTTTTGTCTCTTGCTCCGGTTTCTTCTTTTGGCATTTTGAAGCAGTACTTACAACCTGGTTACGATCCACCAGTGCAAAATGCAAATACTTGTAATGTTCCCCCCGGTCTTAAGATTTTGTTCAGGAGTGTATTATTCCCTTATCCCTTTAATCACTTAAATATGTTATTAACGTTAAAGCCTGTTGAAAACAGCATTAAATATACAATATGGAGTTAAAGAAGAGTGTCTCACCTTAGCAATTCGCGCCATTCCTCTCAGATTCCCAGTGCATGTGATGAAGTCAGGCGCGCGCGCAAACACTCAGACCAATTCAACGTTTTTCCTCCTTAAATGTTATAATTTAGGGGATTTTTCCAAAATATCACATTAAAATAATGGAAATAAATGAAATAAATCCCAAGTTGGTCAACTAGTTGAAACTGCATGAAGACTGCAGTTGACATAGGTTGCATAAAACTATAAAAACCGCAATTAGTTTTAATTATCACAGAAGAACAAAAACAGATTGTCCATGATGTAGGAAAGTTTAATACACATAGATCTACAAACATATGTACAGCACAATTAATCTGAACAATGGCCTTTCACAAATATAAATTACTTTAAATTGGCTTGTTTCAAAGCTCAACACAGGTCCGTGGAGTGTGAGCAGGAGCTTGGGTGGGAAAGAAGTAACACATCTTCAGTATTCCATTGCAGACATGTCCACATTTCACCAGCTCACTGCTCTCCTAGTCCTGCCACCATGATCTTTTGGAATTGAGCACACCACATTGTTCCCCACTCACCAGAGCTGGCTTTACACGCACCCAGTTAAAATTCCATCCTGGCAAATGTTTTGAAATTGTACACAACAGCATAATACTGCATCATTTCCGACCGCTTAACATCCTTATACCAATCCGGTGTTTGAATCTACACAAGAATAAGGCACAGATGGAAAAACACATCAAATAAACAATCAATCAATGAACAGTATCTACCAGCATGCCAGTCTGTCAACGTTTTGGCACAAAAGCTGGTTCACCAAAAATAGCTTGCGACACCCGCCCACTCCTGAAACAAGCATCTGTCCATTTATACAGTACTCACATTTCCACTTAAAGGTCAACGGTATCAGCGTTTCAGCACACTCATACTAAGAAAACAACTCAACGAAACATGAAAATCAGATTCAGATAAAGTCTACCATTACTACATACTCAAAATCGAGCAAGTACTGTCCTTTTAGTGCAATAAAAAGATGCAACAGTACAAGCACTGACCATAAAGTGGACTTAAGTGGTGCCAAGTGTTACAGATTTAAGAAAATAAAAACAAAGATAGCTTATGTGTTATGATTATTTAGTGTTCTGATAGGGTCTACATGGACCCTGAATACTGTTTAGCCTTTTTTTCCTTCTTTGTTTTTTAAACAAGGCTACTGTCCTCCACCAGGGCAATATTAACAAGTCTGCATTATAGCGAAGACGCAGATTCGATGATTCGAGAAAAAGAATTCCAGTAATTTTGCGGTTGTTGCTCATCACATAAGACAAAAGACAAAAATGTACATGTAATTACTTGATTTTCTTTCCTCAAAATGACGTACGATCACAGGGGTCTGGGCATTTCAGAAAGCAAAAGTGACAGTTTCGAATAGCTCAACAAAAATATGAATCAACATCTGAAGGTGCAATTAAAAGGATTCCTTTTTTCTCCTCCCACAAAGGCTACTTTCATGAAATAATCCTTTTTTGCACAAACCAAAATAACACGAAACAAAAATGCATGAATATCAAAGAAAAGTTTGCTTTGGGGACAGTCCCTTTCTGCTAATTACTCTCAACAAAAACTAAATACATGAGGCACTTTCTAACTTAAGCATACTTGAACACTTTATCAAGTTCAATCCTAGTCCATAGGACTAACCATGCTTTGTTCTGTCTCCTCAGTCCAAAATGGCAGACTTAACCTGGTTGTGAATCCTAGAAGAGAGCAGAGGACACAGTGGTGATAAAGAGGAGTTTGGTGGAGGCTCCATTTATTTAGACAGACCGTCTCTGCACTAACCAAGTGTTCACCTCACGTCTTCCTGTTGTTCCAATTAAAGTCTGTCACAGGTTTCTGCTCTGCAGTTCTTTCCATAGCAGGTGAGATGGGCTCAAGGGGGGATTTCTGAGACTGAGGGGAACGGGGGTCAATCAGGGGTGGGGGTTTGTCAGGGTGGAAGGGGCGGTAGTGATCGGGCCCCATGGGACCATGGTTTCCAGGGGGTCCCCTGTGGTCCGGCATCCTTCTGAAGTCCTGTGGATGCCCTCCTCCACCGGGGTGATAGTTCGGGGAGCGGTATTCATCGGAACGCCTTCTCTTAGGGTCTGGATGTCTGAAAACAAAAAGCAAAATTTTAGTCCTACAGCTCTACACAGTTTTGGGCATGAGGATGGGTTGTAAACATTAGCAGATTTATTAAAAACACACTCTTGCTCACCTGTCATAATAGTCTCGATGGCCACGATGATCTCTATCATTACCATAATCATAGGGTCGTTTGCGAGGGGAGCCGCTGTTACGGTAACCTCCTGAGCTGCGGTAGTCACCATGAGGACGGCGGTCTCCGTAATGATGGTCCTTGTATCTGTGAGAGTCATACGGGTGATACCGATCCTCTTGCCAGGGCTGATTGCTGTTACCTGGGTAGCTGTACTTACGGTCCCTTTGCCAGTCTCCCCTATCTAGTTAAAAGATGCACAAGGTACCAAATGAGCCAGTTGATCATTAAAAAGGGCAACTGAAATTGTAAATGACATCATTTATGGTTGTACAAAAAATATCTGACATCAAAACCAGAATTATAGTAGCTAATCAAACTGATATGATTGTGTGATGTAGCTATACGGTTTCTGGGTTCAACTCCATTTTAAGTGAGAATACTTTCTCAGAAGTCATTTATGAGCACTATTCGTTTAGTAGGGCCCTATGAAATCAGTTAAATTTTTTTTTAAATTCGTTTTATTTTTCTGTTTTAATTTTTCTAGACTTTTAATGGTTAAAGGCACAATATGTAAGATTGTTTTATTAAAATATCCAAAAACCACTAGAACAGTGTTATATATTTTGCTGACTTGTGTACTTACATTATCCCAAATGTTTCGAAGAATGTTTAAATCCAGAGAAATAAGCAATTTTAACTAGTGACACAGACCGTGTCCATAGTGTCATTGTGTCGCCTGCCAATGACGTCATAACCCCTCGATTTCCGGTTTTGTTTTGTAGAAAACATGGAAACACCAAAGACGCTTGAATATGTTGTGCATTTTAATAGACCGGTGACGACCGCACAGAGTAGCATTATAACAGAACTTTCAAATGTATCTAGTATGATAAAACAGCGCTGCCTTTTTTTCCCACACATACGCACGACCAGAAGGAGCGGAAGCGGTCGACTGTGGCATAATAAAAGCTCCATTGCTTTCGAGCCGTGTCGCACTTGTTCAGCGGCCTCGTTTCGCTTCGATGGCTTTCAGCCTCACCCTGCTTCATTCTACTACGTTAATAAATCATTAGCTCATCCATGAACATAATTTCTGCCTGAGTCCCGTCGGATTGCATCGGCTGTGGGAATGAAGACGACAACTCCCATGATTCCACACTTAGTCACGGCACCATCAAACTACGCCTTTGATTCTTTGTTTGTTTTGAATATGCGCCCTCTAGCGGCGACAAATTACATATTGTGCCTTTAAATTAAAATGTTATTATTCAAAAAGCATGTCTAATTAATTGAATTCATGAAACCTACACAATTTATTATTTGTTTAACAAAAATTACATATTTAAGGCCCTATGAAATGTTTTATTTTTTTCTCAAATTCAGTTCTATTTCTTTCTTTCTTTTACCAAATACTGCTTTATACCATTATTTTTCTGGATTCTATTTTGTTTTGATTAAATTGTAATAATCAAAAGCATCTCTAATTAATTGATTTTATATATTTAAAAAAATTATATATAAAAATTATTAGTTATTTTTATTTTTTTCAGAAATACTGTGTTATTTACATTTTTCTGCTAAATAAATTCTGGTGAATATTACATTAAGTAATATATTTGTCAGCTTCTTCAAGTTAATAAAACTTTTATTTTGACGGGTTGCTATGAAGACCTTCAAGTTTCTGATTGTATGTGATATGACTATAGCTTTTCCTCAAAAGAAATGGTAAAATCCTCATGAAGTGGCTCTCAGAGCATGTGTTCATGTACTCATATATTGAGGCAGCAGAGGCTGAAAACACTGAGCGTCACGCACTTTAGTATGTGTAGTAAACGAAACCACGCGTCTGCGTTGTTCATTCACAGAGACACGCAGAACATGCAGGATTCACATTTAAATAGTTTTTTTGTGGCTTAATATTCACAGACACTAGTCCATATCGTGTTTTGATTTAACTGTACTGACCTACTTTTGATTTATCCATCCAAAATTTGGCAAATTCTGAGACATTTCGTGTTATACAGTAAATTCCATTTTTATGACTTGATTCCACAATTCCGTCCATATTTTCCACATCACGGAAATCATAGGGTCCTAGTTAAATAGTACTACAGCACAATGTGAGTGCAATAAGCTGTGAACCCCAAAACGGTGACACTTGATGGATTGTTTCAGCTCTCACCGTCATTAGGAAAGTGCCTTTTATTGGGGTGGTTGTACTCTCTGTGGTGGGCGTGAGTGGGAGGTCCAGGCAGATGGTTGACTGCAGGATGGGTACCTGTAGAGTCCCGACTAGATCCAGACGGTTCTGGTCTGAAGGGTTTTTTCTTGGCATGATCATCTTTCTTCTTTTGCTCTTTCTGTAAGAGGAGCAAGTGAGTAAGTGGTACATGAGGAGAACAATGTCATTGAGAACTGTGAATTTAAGATATGCTTACCTCTTCTTCCTGGGAGCGCTTCTTTTGAGCCATCTTATACAGCTTGTGCAGTTTCCGGGCACCAAACTCAGTAAATTTAGAAACAAAAATCCAGAGGTTTCTGACAAATGAAAAAAGCGGGGTTGAATATACTGTCCAAATATAATGGGAACTCTTGAAATCGGATGTGTAATGTGTAGTTGAGATACCTGCGCCAGGTCTTGACATGCTCTGGGTCACTGTACGATTTAAGGCACTCTGTGATGCGGTCTCCAATCTTTAGCAGGCAGGTACGAGTGTGCTGCAGCTGCTCCTGCACTGACAGCCCCTCATCTGGCTTATCCAACTGCTTCAGAGCCTTCTTCACTGGCCTCATCCGCTCCTTACACTGCATACACATTACACATTATCAACATACTTCTGTGTACATTACAATTATACGTCACGCCTAGAAAGGGAAGATTGAAATGAAGAAATTAGAATTTTAACACTCACGATGCTGAATGTTTCCTGGTCCAGCTCATCATCTTCCTCTCCAATTGGTACAGGCTCACTTCCTGCAGTGATGTGCACAGGGCCTTGAGCTTTCTTCCCTTTTCCTCCTGGTTTGGCCTGTAAATGTGAGAAGTTGAGAAGCACACTGACACATGATATAACTTTATTATGTAAAGATTTAGTCTAATCCAGCTTGGATTTAAAAAAGTAATCTAATTCTCAAAAACAGACAAACTAATACTTTTAATATTTATAAATATACAGAGAATTTAATTATAACAGCAATATAATTTAGGTCTAAATCATGAGTTTGAGTCAACCCGTTGATCTAAGAAACTAACAACCATATTGTGCACAGGATGACAGTGAAACATAATACTTAAGTCCAAGTTTCTAAAGGAAATGTTCTCATGCTGAAACATAATACTGCAGACTCTGATGCCATATAAAATACCTTCTCTTTTTTGGACTTGGAACGCTTTTTGTCTTTGTCCCCCTCCTTCTCTTTTTTAGGAGTTCCTGTTTTTTCTTTGTTCTCTTTGTTATCCTTTTTCTGTTTCTTCTTTGTGGGTGATTTTTCAGCTCCATCGTCCTGGAAAACGAGAGAATTGTAAATATGCAGCCTAACTGGTTAGTGCTGTGGATTCTATGTCTTTATTTCGCTACTTTAACAAATCTGTTTCTTTATATAGGTGATAGGATGCAATAAAACTAACATACCTTCACCTCTCCCTCTTCTGACAGGTTGTCGGAGAGACGAGGAGAGGTGATTTCATTGACCAGATCATTGTTAGGGGTCTTGTTCTTCATTCGAGGTTTCCTCTTTCTGGGTTTGGTCTGGGAGGTGGGAAGATACAAAGAATGAAAATGTCATTAAATATATTGTCTGAAACTGATCTTTAGTACATGATAAGACCACCTATTTTTCAAAATGCCTTTGCTAACGCATTTTTGCTTAAAGCTGCTGGCCCAAAACTGTGTATGGCCACCAAAAAGTTATCTAATCCTTACCACCACTTTACAATATCATATTGTCCTCCAAACCAATAGGTGTCGCAAGTCTAAAAACCTGAAAAACCCACAATCCTTACCTCATCTCCCGTTTTAGCAGAATCTTGGCTTTCTTGCTCCTTCTTCAGCATCTTAAGCAAGTAGTCTGCTCGCATCTGTAACTGCTTTGCCTGAGGTTTCTTTTCAGGGTCATCTAGGAGAATCTACAAATAAAGACAACAGGATATTTGAGGTCAAGTAAGGCAAACTTACACATTGTTGATGCTGCTTATTTAACTGTGAGCAAGCAGTAATTTGACAATGTACCTTCTCAGAAAGTTTGAGATCAGGATCGGTCTTGATCAGGTCCCAGTTGCCGTAGCCATGTTCATAGATACCCAGTAACAGCTGTGTGTCATCATGAATATCCCAGTCTACGTCAAAGTGTGGAGTCTTCACCCGACAGGTCAGCTGAAATCTAGCCAAATGGAAAACTTCACTGACTCTTTTCGGTCTCATTTTATTCCTTATTTAGAAATGGATCAGGGTTGGGAAAACGTCATAATCAAATGCTTTAAAAAATACATTAGATGCAATTAGAATTGAAATTGGTTGTGTATCATAAAAAGAGGAATTTGACAGAAAATTTAAAGTGACAGTAGAGAAAATCCATTAGTCCATTAGATAGTGATTTTATTTTGATTATGCCCATTTTTTTCAACTGTTTATATATTTTCAATACAGTCAAAATTTACCACATTATGTTCAGACAACTTTATACATTTTGGCAGACAAATTTAAGTCTATAAACACTGGCAACAAAATCTATTGATTACATAAAATTGAGTAAACTGGATAATTCTTTGATAGCTGATTTTATATATATATATATATATATATATATACATACAGTATCTCACAGAAGTGAGTACACCCCTCACATTTTTGTAAATATTTTATTATATCTTTTCATCTTTTCACAATATGCTCATGCTGTAATACGTTTTTGGATTTAGTATAGTGATAAATATTTACTTTTTAAAATAACATATTTATGATAGCGAACTTTGTTGTGATCAATGCTCCCTCTTAAGGCGGGCGTACGCGGTGCGATTTTTGCTGTCGTATGAGCTCGCAGGCGATTTTTTTCTCTCGGGAGAAAATCGCAGATGCTCGCATAGTCGCGGCTCGTACCGTGTGAGAAGAATAACGGGCCGATCCGAGACGTTACGAGCACCTCCTGTCCTCTCGATAATTTTCAAACATGTCAAAAAAAATCGGATGCTGTCAGTTTAAATTCATGGCATATGTGCGGATGAACGAGACGATTTCGCGATCCATCTGAAGTTGGCCAATCAGAAGATGACAAAACCATATAGTCTATAATAATTTGTTTAATTATACTGTTCTATTTTTTTATTCCGAATGTGCCAAATTTGCCGTTCAGCTTTATGAATGAATATGCCTGTTGTATTTCTGGCAAAACGAGCAGAAATTCAGAAATGGCCTACTCCCTCGAGTTCTTTATGAAGAACAGAAAGTCCATGCTTTTCAGACATTCTCTTTGCCATGCCCTTTGTTTTTTTTGGACATCACAAGCCGCCTGCCACAAAGAAAACTATTTCGTCCTTAGAATCCATATTTTTATGAATGGCGCGAAACGTAATGCTTACGTCAGAGTTTGTAAAATCATAGTAAATTTGTGTCGTGTGTGTGACTGCCTCCGTACGATTTTCGGATAAACTCATTCGTGACATCTGCCAGAGCTCACGACATTCCGACCTTCAGAATCGCACCGTGTACGCCCGCCTTTAGTCTTACTCAAATTGTACATTTTAGTTATCATATTAAGACAAACTTGTCCTGTTTTTGTTTATTCATTGAAATGTATGAGCATTTTAGTCAGGTTTTTTTAGTCAATGAAATATTAGTCACATTTTCGTCATTCTGTATAATGGTTAAACTTGATAAAAATAATTTTTTTCTCAAAATTATAATCGTAACGATTGTTGTCATTTGATAAATTTACTTTCGCATTTCAGGTATTGCACTTTCTCCAGTAAGCACAAATCAATAGAATGTGAACACATACATGGTGTATTTTATCTCATCTAGTGTACTGATTTATTATAGGCTTTTTATTATATAAATCAACACCAAAGACTTATGCAATCTCTCTGTCTACATTATGAAAACAGCTAAAACAAACAAAAAATATGTGAAACAGTGAAATTCCTAGTAATTCCATTAATTCCATAATTGCAATAGTCTATTTCTCTATTAAAACAACAGCGATTGAGTAAGTATTTATTCAGCGATCACAATCGCAAACAATATAGTGAGATCCAGGGGCCACGCTAAGGGGGGGAAGATAGGATGATTCTAAGGGCCCACGCACTTTTGGGGCCCCCAGAGATCGGTTTTATTAGTAGTAACAGTAGTAGTAGTAATGTAATAGAAATTATAAATGTATCTACCAAAGAGTTACAAATAAAACTAAATTACGGCTTATTTCTGCATTTCCAGCAAAATTATCTCCCCCCATTCACCGCATGGTTTCGTCCCGTCCTAAGTAGTCACTGAGTGAGATCAGATGGTAAAATGTCAAATTAGAGCTGTCTTTGAATCGCCGGGCAATTTGGTCAGTCGCACTTTTAAACACATTTTAGTTTTGCTATAGAAAATCTACAAATTCACACTCTGATTACATAGAGCAGGAGCAGGACGCCGTGAGAGTGTCATGGCAACCAGATACACTGCACGCAAATTATTATTTAATTATTTTGCCACCGTTTGCCACACTAAACTTAGCAATAAACACGTTGAAAATAATACACAATAAACATGTCTGTCAAAACAATCTCAAAGGAGGCTTTTATTAAGCAAATCATGGAATGAATTACTCATCCACTGTTTAAAAAAAAAAAACTTTAGCTGGGTTTCCACAGGCAGGGTCACAATTATCTAGTGTATGAAGCTAAAGGTTTTTGGGTTAAGGTTCATAATGTAGAACATTTTTAACATTGTATGCTGTATGTGCATAGGTAGCTAGCAAACAAGGAATACAGCTGTTAAGCTAATAGTCACATTATTGTGGCCAGCCTAAGGCACACCTGTGCAATAATTATGCTGTCTAATCAGCATCTTGATATGCCACACCTGTGAGGTGGATGGATTATCTCGGCAAAGGAGAAGTGCTCACTAACACAGATTCAGACAGATTTGTGAGCAATATTTGAGAGATATAGGCCTTTTGTGAACATAGAAAAAGTCTTAGATCTTTGAGTTAAACTCATAAAAATGGGGGCAAAAACAAAAGTGTTGCATTTATAATTTTGTTCAGTGTATGCATGTATGTATAAATTTGCAAGTGTGCGAACCTGCAACCTCACGGTCAAAAGTATTCTGCCTTAACCAGCTACATTAACTGGCTGTTTGGCTTCGCTTGCATTTGAAAGGGTCATTTATATTATCATGTTCATATATACTATGAAGGCCTGGTCAAGCACTGATGGGTTGGCGATGGGGATAAGTGTCCCGTCCACAAGGCCAATTAATCACAGGACATCCGCAATGGCATGGAAGCCTTGATGTGCCTCCATCACTTCGTGCCTGGCAAATATAATATAATATAATAATCGGTGGCATGACGGAGCAGGATGTTTGTGATTGAGTGAACGCACTGCCACACCGATGTCTTACTCAGCCCATATCCATCCCCAAACACCTCCAGAAAACTCCCCACAGCATAAAAACGGAGAGCCGCCAGCAGTTGAATTTCGGGGCTTAGGGGGTAGCTCCATAGAGTTTGTCTCGACAAAGTTGGACCCACAAGATGTAAAAGCTGCTGAATTTGCTCCCGTGGCAGGCAAGTTTTTTGTAGAATTGTATCTTTTGACATGGTAGCTATTCTGACACTATTATGAAATAGTACACAAACTGGCTCTGCGAACGCAGCCATCTTTGATTTAGGACAACTATTCGCTGTCTCACTGCCATAGTTTGACCAAACTCCCCATCACATTGCATACTTCAACATGTGCTGCCATCACATGGGAATGCAGTGTGTGGCTATAAAATCTAATGAGTCATTACAGCCTGTGCAAGATATTATGGATCCAGCTCAAGGTGAGGATAAAAGTGCTGAAAAGCCAGCCACAAGGAGCACTTCACAGTATGCTATGTACATTTATATTCCTGATACACACGTGTGGTATAAATGCATGCTGATAAGTCAATCATATCTGTTTACAGAGCAGAAAATCATTTTAAGCCTTTCTGCAAAAAAATGTCTCATGTACATAGGGTTGTATACAGATAATGTAGCCTTTATTTTTCCTTTTTTAAATTAAGTCTCTTAAGCTCAACAAGACTGCATTTATTAGATCCAAAATATAGTAAAGCTAAAATATTATGAAATAGCATTCAAATTTAAAATAAGTGTTTTCCATTTCAATATTTTTTAAACAGCTGAGCTGCTTAATATTTTCCTGTAAACAGTGATTTTTAGACTTTTTCTGCAGGACACTGTTATAATCAGAAAATTCAAAAGAACAACATTTATTTGAAATATAAATATTTTGTAAAATTACTTTTGAAAGGCAGTGTATATTTGAATTAGAAGTATTGAGAATAATTCTTTTTGCACATTACAGTAAGATACTGGGAATTAATAGACAATTAGAGTGTTTGTATGTGCTGAATTGTCATGAAAAGTATGTCAGGCCAAAGATTTCAGTAATATTTTAGATTTTTATTTTTGGTAAAATATTGCCCATTTTTTATCTACCTAGATAACACCATATATTCCACTACTGTGAATTCTGTAAAAGCATACACAATTTACTCAATTTGAGCTGGCACAAGTCTTGACAGTACATGAAAATTAGTGGTCGACCGATATATCGCCAAGGCCGATATTTGGCATTTTTCAAGTATCGGCATTGGCCGACAAGTTTTTCTGTTTGGCTGATGTGTTTGAGGCGGGACTTTTATTTTGACGGCGCTGAGAACGGCAGGGCCTGCGCACACAGTGCTCACATTCTCCCTCTTGATCTCTGTCGTCGTTTAACAGTTCGGTCTAATACAGATAGAAGTTTGTCTAAAAATCAGATAGAACTGTTAAACAAAGAAATTAAAATGTATACAAAAAGTATTATAACGATTGCCTTTATATCAATAGTAATAGAAAGGCAAACGTTATAATACTATGCTGCACTTTATCCGTTTGCCCACTGCCATATTCATGTCATTTTTACTGTGTGCTGTATGTAAAATGAGTGTTACCTTGGCTTTATTTGAAAAAATATGGTTAATAATGCATACAAACGTCCCAGAATACGGAGTGCCCTTTTGGTTACAGTGTTTACTTCCTTTTTAATTCTATTTTTATTAAATATCTATTTATTTGTGAAAAATACTTTGTCATCTAAACAATAATTTGTTTAAGTTTATTTTACACATTTATTTTTTAAAGGGGTGGTTCATTGCGATTTCACTTTTTTAACGTTAGTTAGTGTGTAATGTTGCTGTTTGAGCATAAACAATATATGCAAAGTTACGAAGCTGAAAGATCAATGCAAACGGAGATATTGTCTTTTAAAATTCTGGCAGGTTAATGCCTACAAAAACGACTGGTAGGGACTACAAGTTACTTCCCGGGTTCGTGACATCACAAACCCAGATAAACCCCGCCCTCGGGAAAAGGCAGCAAAGGGGGTGAGGCCTGCGCTGCTTTAGAGAAGAGGAAGAGAAAACTAGAGGTGCACGTAAAAATCTATTCATATATGAATCGCGATTCTGTCTTCTAACGATTCTAATGGATTCACAAG
>NW_015505539.1:779656-860197 GCF_001515645.1 Sinocyclocheilus grahami
CTGCACACGCTCTGCATCTCTCTCTCTCTCTCTCTCATTCAGCTCAGCTCCAAACATGAACTGTTACAGTTATACACTTATTTTCACATAGCTATGAGAAGAGTTAAACATGGACGCGCGTGCAGTTGCCTTACTGTATTAAAGCTTTAATCAGGATAAAATCGTATATTAAAAGCTAACATAAGCAGTAGCATTTACAAATAACAGCATATCTAAAAGTATGAGACCACAACAAGCTAAAAACACAGGCCTACCATTAAAAGCCGTGTTTGCACAGGTTCTGCACGATCCTCTTCAATAATATCCTCTGCTTCTCAATCGGGCTCAAACTGATATACAATACAACCGGAGCACATGCTGCCGAGGAGAGGGGCTGGACGTTTAGACGCGCACTAGAGGCGGTTTAGCCAATCACAACACACTGGGCAAGCTAACCAATCAGAGCCCATCGCCTATTTCTGAGGGAGGGGCTTCATAAAAGAAGGAAAGGATCGGCGTGTTTCTCAGAGAAGGGACAGAGCAGTGTGGAATAAAGGTAAATTATGTGACAAATAATGCGTTTTAAAAAAAACAAATCATTAACACATGTTAGACTGCACCCCATAAACACAATCAAGCCTATAAAAACCCCACTGAACCACCCCTTTTAACACATTTTCAAATTATTTAAATATTAAAATAAATAAAATTACATCAGCTTTATATCGGCCATCCTGCTTTCCAAGATATCGGCATCGGCTGTCAAAAAAACTAAATCAGTCGACCACTAACGAAAATACAGGCAGTAACCACCTCAGGTAACCTAGAAGCACCTCCTTACCCTCTTTTTAGATCTGCTTCTGGGCAGCATGTAGATGTCTTCCATCTCCTTCTGCTTCTGCTCTTCCTCCACCTTCCGCCGCTGCTCCTCTGGAATTATGTCATCCCAGTCGCGTATAGGCTTCTCCTCAAGATTTGGTGTGCTTTCATCCATGGTGAAGTTAGCAACCTATCAAAAGGAAAACACACAGTACATGCTGGGCCAAGGCTCAGGAGAAAATATGCTACTTAAGATTAAAAGTTTTAATAGAATCTTGAGTACCTTAAACTGAGACAGAAGCTCGTCTGTAGCACTAGATCCTTGATCGCTCTCTCTGGTTTCAGCAAGCCGCAAGATCTCATCAATGTCCATTTCCTGTGGTTCTGATTCCTCCCCCTCAGGTTCCTTAAAAAGATCCTCTGCTCCAAACTTCAAGATTGCTGTCAATTCTTCTTTACTGAAGGGGTTTGAACTGGAGATGGCCAACACACAGGCATACATTGTGTTATACGTTTAATACATGCTTAAAACAACATTCTGATAAGAGAAATTTAATTTGTTTCTACTTAATATTCAAGGTTCTCACTTTGAATTTGCGGAGCTGTTATCCAGTACGGTTCGCCCAGTGGTGTCCATCCTCTGAATCACAAGATGGTCTAGTACCATCTTCTTTTTGGCTCTTTCAATAATGTCTTCCTCCACTGTGCCTTTTGTGACCAGACGATAGATATTCACCTATGCAAAGAACCCCAAAATATATGTAATTGCAGTCTACGTATGCTACTTATGACACTATCTCATACTCCTCCAGAAGTATGTGTCGTTACACATTAGGTCAAAGATTCATGCTCTACTTACTTGCTTTTTCTGGCCAATCCTGTGGGCTCTGGCCTGGGCTTGAAGATCATTTTGTGGATTCCAGTCAGAGTCAAAGATAACCACTGTGTCGGCAGAGGCCAGGTTAATCCCAAGCCCTCCAGCTCGGGTGGACAGCAGGAAACAGAAGTCCTGTTAAAGACCGTGGACAGTGAGAACAAGAGCCAACTGCATTGTGATGAATGCTTAAATCTATTTATCCCATTCCAGGTTAATATGCATAAATGTCACATTTAGTGACATTAGTTGCAAAACTACTTAAATACAAAGCAACCCTATATGAAATATAAAATTAACCTTATGGAACCTCAAACATCAATATATTGTATATACTATTTTAAGATTTACATTCCTTGTTAGAAACAACATATTTTTTTGCAATTTTTATTTATTTCTGGTGACACTAGTGATGCAGATGTTGCATCACTACTTAAATACAAATCAACCTTGTATAAAATATAAAATTTGGATTATTTGGATTGTGGTTGGATTAAAATACAACCTTATGCAACTTCAAACATCAATATACTGCATATACTGTATATTTTAAGAGTTATATTACTTGTTAGAAAATCATTATTTTGCTTTGTGATTTTTGCCTATTTTTGGTGATGCTAGTGGTGCAGAATTTACATCACCACTTAAAAACACATCAGCCTTGTAGAACCTCATTTCACAAACTTATGAAACATTGATTTATTGTATAAACTGTATATTTAATGAGTTTACTGTAGAGTTTTTGAACAAACTTCTTGTTTCAATCTGACAGAACCGTTTTGACCTTTTATGAATTACATTTACATTCTTCTAATAATTACATAAGGCCTGTATTTCCCATGGATCAAGCATTCCCAGAACCAGTAAAGTGCCTTGTCAACTGAGCTCTGACGCAGAGAGCTGACTGGAACATCACAACCATAGCAAATGTCTCCAGACAGTGCAGCTCTGCCCAAACAAAACAAACACGCATGCCACAGTTTAGGATCTTACCTCAGAGCCTTCTGCATTAAAGTGGTCCAGTGCTTGTTTTCTGAGCTCTCCCTTGATGGAGCCGTCCAAACGCTGAACATGAGAGAAGACACAGATGCGGTTAAGGAATGTCAAGCGTGGGCACTTTGACCAAACTAGGGCACCTCAGCTATACACCCATAAAATCCTAAAACCCCCTAAAAAGTCACCACAAAATTATGACCACGCTGAGGATGTTTTGCCAGACCAAGAGGCAAGCTGTGCTAATGCTCAAAGCTGCACCGATCAAAAAATATCAGAGGGATAAAAATAGGCTCGGGAACTTGCTGTCTGAGCAGACATACTGCAACCCTGACACATGATTCCCTAAATCACCCAAGCAAAGTCCATACAAGCTACAACTCTGAATGTCTCCTCAGACATTACAAAAATACAAACTGTCAACTGTACAAGGACACTAAGCAAGTGCATTCACATCATTTTGTAATCGAGTACTCGGTAGCACACAAAAACAAGTACCGCATTTTCCCGGAAAAACACATGATTGTAAGTGCAGCACCTGGTCAAAATTTTACTGAAGAGAGAAAAAATGTGACTCTGGTAATCCATTTCTTAAAAAAATGTAAATGTAAGTTAAACAGAACTCAAGTATGCAATGCATTTAGTTTTATTCAGAAATGTTTCATCACTGATAATGATTTCCATGCAAGTTAACTTCAAAGTGATTTTTTTTTAAATCCCCAAATTCACCTCAAGTTTACAGAGAAACTAATTTCAAAAGTTGACTGCCACCATTAGCATAATAGAAGTATGCAAACGATGTTTCAATACAAAGTTTAACACATTCCTATTCAGAAGAGCAAGTAGTGAAAATACAAAAAACACTGACAAGCGACCAAGTATCTTTTTAACTTCACAACAGATCCATATACATTATCATTACTTTTCATAATATAGAAATATTGCCACATGGCTTCATCGCTTATCATCTTAACGGCACATATCCACAGCACCACCCAGTGCATTCAGGGATCACTGCGAGGTTTAGGTACAGGAATAATGCTTTTACTGCAAGTCGGCCAGTCAATTACACAAGTACATTCCTAGTACACCTTTCTAATTGTAGGGCTGGGCGATATGGCCAAAAAAATATCTAGATTTATTTTTTTCATATCAGTCGATATCGATAATTATCACGATAAATGTACATTTTTTTATTTCTTTCAAGTTTAAAGGCAGATTTTTGCTCCAATGTGAATGTTGTAACAACCAGACGGTTAATTGTGGTTTTCAACTATTCTTTACGGTCAGAACATGACAAACACTTCGTTTTTGAATTCTTTACACTTCTCTAGTCATTTTTCCTTAACAAAATAAATATCTTAATAGAAAAAATTATTTCTTAGTTCTGCATGTTCTAGTAATGAGTAATATTGTTTCAAATCAAGAAACAAGTTTGTGTTGCCTGATAATATTAATACAATTTCAATTTAATTAAAACATTTTTTGTCTCTTAGAAATAGAGTTAGGATGCAGATGTAGATTTATGTTCATTATCAAAATCAGTAATATCTGTAAAAATTGTAGCAATCTCATTTTTATATGGTGAAATTTAATTATTCTGACTGTTTAAGGTGTTTTTTTAACCATTGGTCTTCCATAACATACATTTAGATCATGATAATCACAGTTAAAAACCACAAGTATAGCACATCAATACTATGGTAAAAATGTAATATGGCTTGTAGGTATTTATGGGAAACAGTAGTCTAAATACATTTATAAATGCATAAACGCTATAGCTTAATCACAAAAAATACTGTAATTATATTCCATTACTCCTCCTTCAATATATTTAATACATGTCTTCATTAATAATATAATAAAATTCGACACGAATCCCCACATTTCTGACACAATACCATGGTGCAGTTAGTGCTACTACAGTAAATCTATGGTAAATGATGGCGATTTGTAGATTAAAAAGTCTTCTGACTGTATCGTTGCGCACAGTTTTTCTTCTGTTTGTCAGCGCTGTATCATCTGGCTGTAAACAGAGTTATTTGTGTTCCTCGCTGAATTCAAGAGCTTCACACTTGATCTCACAGCGCTGTTCAGTGTCGCGCCAGCGAGACTCATCAGCGAGTGAACACATCTGCTTTAGTGAAGCTCGTGCCGCGCCGCTGTTTGAACTTTGATCTGAGCGGATAAACGCTCCGAGTGGCGCGCTTCAAACGACTAGCGCTCTTTCATTCCGCCTTTGCCACATTATATCAAACATTTATTGAACTCTTGTTATAGTTTATCGAGGAAATCTATATCGTGCGATAATTAACGTTAACGATTTATCGCCCAGTCCTAGTTCATGGTGCTGTACAAATAAACAATTTAACACTTTGCAGTTCTGTTCAGATCATACCTGAAATGGATATCGATTCAAAGACAGGTATTCAGCAAGGATGTCCAACATTCGGACCATCTGAGAGAAGATGAGGACACGGTTGCCTCTCTCCCTGAGACGCGTGAGAAGCTTGTGCAGCAGAACCAGTTTCCCGCTGCCTCGCACCAAGCTCTGAACAAACATTAACAAACAACCTCAAAAAAGACGTTCTCCTAAGAACAAAATCATTCTGTTCCAATCTAGGAGAGTCATACCTGTAGGTGCTCTTGTTTTGTCTCATTCTCAACCTCCTCTGGTTGTTTGATGAGAAAACCATGGTTACAACATTTCTTCAGCTCCATGACAACGTTCAAAAAGCCAGAAGAGCTGCCTCTGGTGCCTTTAGACAAGGCTTTGTAGTTTCTTGTTAGGATCCATCTGAAAAGGTCACATTACAAATGACAGATGTTCTCTGAACACTTGCATTCCAATTGCATACGGTCTTAAAGTCTGGAATCAAAATTTGGCTCAATTAAAGAGTTACTCCATTTAGAGAGCTATTGGAAAGAGGCTGGATAAAACAGCACTCACTTGTAGAACTGTTTTTGCTGGGCAGACATGTCAACTCTGAGGATTTGCTCCACTTTAGCCGGCAGGGATTTCTCTACATCTTTCTTGACACGACGCAGTAGGAATGGCTCCAGAACTTTGTGGAGGCTCTGATAACCATTATCCCTGCCTTTACCATGCTCATCCTCAAAATCCTCCCAGGACTCAAACCTAATGGGAGGTAAAGTCAAAAACAGGGGTTTTAAACTTTTTGACACCAAGAACCCCCAAATATGATGATCCCCTAACTAAAATATAAAGGCAGCTCCATAAGTTCATGTTAAAAGACCCATTTATACTGTGTGAGAACATACTAAATTTAATATTATAAAGAGTACGTCTTATTTCTTCAAGTAAGTAATTAGAACTTAATTCAAAGGGATAGTTCAGCAAAAAATTTTAATTCTGTCATCATTTACCAAACATCTGACGGCAGCCGTTGACATCCATGGTACTTTTTTCCATACTATGGAAGTCAGTGGCTACCCTCAAGTGTTTGGTTACCAACATTCTTCAAAATATCTTCTTTTGTGCTCAACAGAAGAAAGAAACTCATAAAGGTTTGGAACAGGTAGAGGGTGAGTAAATGATTTCAGAATTTAGATTTTTGGGTGAACTTTACCTTAAATAATTATCTAAAAATACACTACCATTCAAAAGTTTCCAAAGATTTTAAATATTTTCTGGTAACCAAAGACCAAAGATTTTTTTGGTAACTCTTGATCATGAGGTTTCATTTGTTACACATTAGTTAACAAACTAACAATGAAAAATACTTCTAAAGCATTTATTAATCTTAGTTCATTTTGATTTCAACATTTACTAATACATTATTATCTATTCATGTTATTTAATGGACCTGAGATAACATGGACTAACAATGAACAGTTTAATACTGTAACAAATGTATTGTTCATTGTTAATGCATTAAATGTGGTTAACAAATGGAACCTTATTGTAAAGCGTTACAGATTTTTTAAGTGTGTGTGTGTGTGTGTTTTAAGTCTATTATGCTCACCAAGGCTGCATTTATTTGATTAAGAGCACAGTAAAAACAGTAATATTGTGAATTATTGCCATTTAAAATAACCAGCTTCTATTTTAATATATAAACAAATGCCATTTATTCTTGTGTTGCTTAAGCTATATTTTTAGCAGCCCTTTTTCAATGCATTTTCAATTCAAATTTATTTATACAGCGTTTTTGCAATATATATATATATATATATATATATATATATATATATATATATATATATATATATATATATATATATAAATATTTTATACAACGTTCAAAAAGCCAGAAGAGCTGCCTCTGGTGCCTTTAGACAAGGCTTTGTAGTTTCTTGTTAGGATCCATCTGAAAAGGTCACATTACAAATGACAGATGTTCTCTGAACACTTGCATTCCAATTGCATACGGTCTTAAAGTCTGGAATCAAAATTTGGCTCAATTAAAGAGTTACTCCATTTAGAGAGCTATTGGAAAGAGGCTGGATAAAACAGCACTCACTTGTAGAACTGTTTTTGCTGGGCAGACATGTCAACTCTGAGGATTTGCTCCACTTTAGCCGGCAGGGATTTCTCTACATCTTTCTTGACACGACGCAGTAGGAATGGCTCCAGAACTTTGTGGAGGCTCTGATAACCATTATCCCTGCCTTTACCATGCTCATCCTCAAAATCCTCCCAGGACTCAAACCTAATGGGAGGTAAAGTCAAAAACAGGGGTTTTAAACTTTTTGACACCAAGAACCCCCAAATATGATGATCCCCTAACTAAAATATAAAGGCAGCTCCATAAGTTCATGTTAAAAGACCCATTTATACTGTGTGAGAACATACTAAATTTAATATTATAAAGAGTACGTCTTATTTCTTCAAGTAAGTAATTAGAACTTAATTCAAAGGGATAGTTCAGCAAAAAATTTTAATTCTGTCATCATTTACCAAACATCTGACGGCAGCCGTTGACATCCATGGTACTTTTTTCCATACTATGGAAGTCAGTGGCTACCCTCAAGTGTTTGGTTACCAACATTCTTCAAAATATCTTCTTTTGTGCTCAACAGAAGAAAGAAACTCATAAAGGTTTGGAACAGGTAGAGGGTGAGTAAATGATTTCAGAATTTAGATTTTTGGGTGAACTTTACCTTAAATAATTATCTAAAAATACACTACCATTCAAAAGTTTCCAAAGATTTTAAATATTTTCTGGTAACCAAAGACCAAAGATTTTTTTGGTAACTCTTGATCATGAGGTTTCATTTGTTACACATTAGTTAACAAACTAACAATGAAAAATACTTCTAAAGCATTTATTAATCTTAGTTCATTTTGATTTCAACATTTACTAATACATTATTATCTATTCATGTTATTTAATGGACCTGAGATAACATGGACTAACAATGAACAGTTTAATACTGTAACAAATGTATTGTTCATTGTTAATGCATTAAATGTGGTTAACAAATGGAACCTTATTGTAAAGCGTTACAGATTTTTTAAGTGTGTGTGTGTGTGTGTTTTAAGTCTATTATGCTCACCAAGGCTGCATTTATTTGATTAAGAGCACAGTAAAAACAGTAATATTGTGAATTATTGCCATTTAAAATAACCAGCTTCTATTTTAATATATAAACAAATGCCATTTATTCTTGTGTTGCTTAAGCTATATTTTTAGCAGCCCTTTTTCAATGCATTTTCAATTCAAATTTATTTATACAGCGTTTTTGCAATATATATATATATATATATATATATATATATATATAATTATAATCTAAAATATATTTACTAAATGTCTTAAATTAACATTTTAACTCTGACATATTTTCAGTTTCTCTAAATTCTTCTGGTGGACTGCAAATGGCATAAATGAACCTGCAAAACCATAGTGTGAGTACCTACTTGTCAGGCATAAGAAAGTGCAGAAGGGACCACAGCTCTTTGAGCGAATTCTGCAGTGGGGTCCCAGTAATGAGCAGCCTGTGATTGGATCGAAAGTCGATCAGAGTTTTATATAGCAGCGAGTCGTCATTCTTTAGCCGGTGAGCTTCATCAACTCCGAGGAAAGCCCAGTTTATATTCCCCAGCACTCCCTGCACACACAGACAAGTCTTGACTCAATCATTTGTGAATAATGAAGAACAACTCATTTCTATGACAAACAATCCAAGTACAAAAGATTCAATCGAACATATGAATATCATACCTTGTCCTTCAGTAGAATTTCATATGTGGTCAAAAGTGCATTAAACTTGATCCTTTTTGTCTGCTGGTGGATCCATTCATAGTCCCGGATCTGGTCAAAAAACAGAGAGTTATACCTCAAACCAGCATTGTTATAACAAGTTGGATTCTTTGTGGTTGGATTGTCTCAGCATGAGTACTAGCTTACTGTCTTTCTACTTGTGACGTCTCCCAGGTACACCACTACATTCATGTCCGGGGCCCATGTATCAAACTCCCTCTGCCAGGAAGTGAGGGTTGACAGGGGTACCACCAGGAGGAAGGGACCATAAAGCTGGTGCTGATGGAAAAGGTAGGAAAGGAAGGAGATCGTCTGAATGGTCTTCCCCAGGCCCATTTCATCAGCCAAGATAACACTGTTACACCTACAGAATATCACAGAAACCAGAGATGAAGAAAGCATGGTTCATTCAAAAGCAATAACTAATATGAAAGCTTGATATTAACTACTTTTTTAATTAACTATAACTATTGACATCACGTTTGTTAATCAAAATTATAAAACTGAAATAAAACAAACAATAAATATTAGAAGAAAAACTCAAAAAAAAAAAACTTAAATGACAATAAAAAATGTTATCTCAGCAACTAAATAAAATAAGATGAAGTACTAAAACTGAATTTAATGAAAATAATAATAAATGCAAAAAGAAAAAACAGTAATAGTAATATAAATATAAAAACAAAACTATTTAAACTAAAATTAAAATTAAAGTAAAAATATAACAACTAAAAGTTATATTTTATCAAAATATTAATAAATAATAGTATATAAATAATGCTAAAATAAAACTGATATTATAAACAATTTTCCTTTAAAAAAAAATGTATATAAGCTAATGACATTTAAATTTCATTAAATTAAAACAAAATGACATGTAACCTTGAAGTGTTTCTACAATGTGTCAATATTATTTTAAGGTTTTCCCAAGCAATTATTTCAGTAATTAAACAGTCAATACTCTTTTTAGTACCGTTGTTTAATTACTGTTGTTTAAGTTTTATTTATACTTCCAGGCTTTATGCACAGAAATAATATTTTGACACAAATCGAACGCCAATGCCTGTACTTCATCTATAATAGTATTAAATTCCTAACTAAAGCTCCACTTGTATGTTACATACCTGCACCAGGAGTGAGCGAGCCAGTTCACTCCATCTAACTGGTAATCTCTGAGTTGAAGGACCTCATCTCCAATGTAAGAAGGCTGCTTCTTCAAGGCCACAAATCTTGGCCTCTGTTTCAATACCTTCCATTTGGACAAAAAAAAAAGGAAAAGAAAAGATGACAACTTCAACACTTTTTCCCCAAAGAAGAAAGAAAAGCTCCATCAGTACACGGTCTCATACTCACCTTGCAATCTTTGGAAGGAACTGTCTTATAGGCACTTCGGTTTTGGAAACTATCAACGCAGGCCTGAAATTTCTTTCCGATTAACGCGCCATCCTCCCATGTGCACTCTGCATACGGCAGCCCCATCCACTTACACATATACTCTGGCTCGCTGGAACTGGTTTTATGAGCTGTTGCGGCATATCAGAAAATGATTCAAAACATAGTAAACATCTCTCTTGACCAAGTAGATCAGAAATAGTGCAATTTCAAAAGCAGCAAACTTACAGGGAATGTCTAAAGGTGGTTGTGATTTCCCAGTTCTTGTTGCTGAATAAATGAGAGAAAAAGAAAATGAATAACAGATCGTAACGTTTTTTTTTTTTGCTTTTGAAAATAATACTTTACACTGACCAAAAGTGACAAAAAAAGACATTTACAATGTTAAAAAATATATTTAGCGCAACTTTCTATCACTCTACGAATTCTAAAAAAATCTCTCTCTATGTATATATTTATATATATATATATATATACACAAGTCAACATTTGAAGTGGATCAATACCTTTCATCAAAGTTGTCCTAAAACCAAAAAGCGTTATTGTCTTAGGACAACTTTGATTAACTTTTTTGATCCACTTCAAATGTTGACTACTGTATATCATGGTTTCCACTAGGGGGTGTGTCGGTACACATATTCGTACCGAACATTTTCAGTACAGGTCTTTCGGTTCGGTACGCATGTATACCGAACAAATCATTCTTTCTTTTTTTCAGGAAATTCAGACAATAAATGCCGTTTTGGCACTCTTTGATGTGGCGTGACAGATCGCTGTATAAACGCCTCCGTTTAAACTGCTGCGCGGAGCGCGAGTCAGCGTGATCATCTCTTCCTTCTTTACTTCTAGTTTTAATGTGAAATAAAATCGTATGCCTCATGTAATCACTCAGTGTTTCAATCGTGGAAAGACATCATTAAAACAGCTTGTAAACAAAATGTCACATAGCATTTCATTTACCTCAGGCAAGCCATCAGTGTCCACATCGTGTTAGTTCGCTAAAAAATAAGTCTAGGCTGACTATATACTCATTATGTTTTACTTTACCTGTTATTGATGTCTGAATGATTTAATAACATGTTGGTGTACCTTTACACCCCTAGTTTCTACAAAAATATTAAGCAGCACAATAGTTTTTAACATTGATAATAATAAGAAATGATTCTTGAGCACAAAATCAGCACATTAGAAGGATTTCTGAAAGATCATGTGACACTGACTAGAATAATGGCTGCTGAAAATTCAGCTTTGCCATCAGAGGAAGAAATTACATTTTTAAATATATAAAAATAGAATACAGTTATTTTAAATTGTAATAATATGTCATAATATTACTGCTTTTACTGTATTTTTAATCATATAAATGCAGCCTTAACATGCTAGGAGAGATGCTAACTACATTTCAAGTATGGGTTGGTAACATTTTTTTTTTAATAAGTCTAACACCTGTTTCACACATAATTCATCTGCAGTGCGTATGCGGTCCGAGTGTATTAAGTATGTGGTGCAGAAGCAGCATGGACTCATTGTGCTTTCACACAGGACGCGTTTGCAGTCACAAACACAACCTTTGCTGTTTAACACAAACACAACCTTTATCCATTATTTTGATTTCAAATCCAAACATAGTTAACCTATACTGAAAGTGTTTTTTCAGCATTGTGATCCTCTTTTATCACAGTACAGTTGCACAATTTTTCAGACATATTCACGTTTAAACTCAGTTAATATAAACAGCGTATTAAATGCATTTGGCTTCTAGATTTGTATATTAAGTTGCTCAAGCAAGTGGAAACACATTTGAACACAGCATATAGCTTTCTTGTGTTAGGTTATCACAAATATTTTTAATTAAAACTTACCACTGATAGAAAGATTCGGCTCTCGTGCCTTTTACATTTAAATCTTTATTACAAACAGTCCATGGCTGCTGAAAATTCAGCTTTGCCATCAGAGGAAGAAATTACATTTTTAAATATATTAAAATAGAATACAGTCATTTTAAATTGTAATAATATGTCATAATATTACTGCTTTTACTGTATTTTTAATCATATAAATGCAGCCTTAACATGCTAGGAGAGATGCTAACTACATTTCAAGTATGGGTTGGTAACATTTTCTTTTTAAATAAGTCTAACGCCTGTTTCACACATAATTCATCTGCAGTGCGTATGCGGTCCGAGTGTATTAAGTATGTGGTGCAGAAGCAGCATGGACTCATTGTGCTTTCACACAGGACGCGTTTGCAGTCCCGCGGCTGTTTAACACAAACACAACCTTTATCCATTATTTTGATTTCAAATCCAAACATAGTTAACCTATACTGAAAGTGTTTTTTCAGCATTGTGATCCTCTTTTATCACAGTACAGTTGCACAATTTTTCAGACATATTCACGTTTAAACTCAGTTAATATAAACAGCGTATTAAATGCATTTGGCTTCTAGATTTGTATATTAAGTTGCTCAAGCAAGTGGAAACACATTTGAACACAGCATATAGCTTTCTTGTGTTAGGTTATCACAAATATTTTTAATTAAAACTTACCACTGATAGAAAGATTCGGCTCTCGTGCCTTTTACATTTAAATCTTTATTACAAACAGTCCCGCGGGTCTTAAACAACTTTGTTTTTCTACCTCCACAACACACAAGTGTATATGTTGCCTTGTTTATCTAAAAGTGCACTTTTATTTGTTTCAAACCTAGCCAAAAAGCCTGTGAATGGAGTATGTGTGAAACAGGCGTTATGCTCACCAAGGCTGCATTTATTTGATATAAAATACAGTAAAAACAGTAATATTATATATATATATATATATATATATATATATATATATATATATACACACACACACACACACACATATATATATATACTGTAATATATATATATATATATATATATATATATATATATACCAGTGGCGTTCCGTCCATATAAGCTGTGAATGCTCCGCATACCCAGACCATTTGAGAGAACAAGTTCACGGGAAAATTCATATAAACATGATTTTAAGTTGATCCCTTGTCATTTGAAATGTAACTTAAAGCTTAAAGAGTTAGGAATAAGTACGTAAAATATTTTTTTTTTGCCAAACGGCAGTAATTTTCTGTAAATCTACGTCAGTTATGGTTGCTTCCGGGCGAGCAGATTCTCCGCAGCTTTCTCGCCTCCGCTCTGTTACTATGACTCGTCAGGATTATAGCGCGTTCTCAGTGATTTGCTGGTCTGCGGCAGATTTAATGCGCGAGGTAAGCTGTTCGCGAAGCGCTCGCCCAATCACAAAAATATGCTGTTGCTGTCAGATCTCGATTGCCGAGAATCACATTGTGTTTGATGCAAAACCAACTCGACTAAATCTAAAGAAAAAAAAAAAACACTAACTGTATATTTTTATTTTCTCAAGCACTGAGAAAGTCCACTGAACAACTTACATTTTTGGTCATAGACAACGTATGTTGAAGATATACGTTATTGTCAATGTTATTGCCTAAGCGGTAAATGTAAAAAAAATGTTTTATAAAAACGTGGGCTATATAAAATTTTAATATTAACAAACATCATATTGTTTTGCGTATTCTCGTGTCGCTTACAGTTGAAGTCCTTCTCTGGTTTTATTATTGTTTGCAAGGATGCAACGTTACTTTGCAATATTTTAAATACTTTTGGGTATTTTGCATGGTCTGTTATGTCACCCGGGTGGGAGTTTTAACTCCTATTCTCTGTGAATAAAAAGATAATTTACCTGATGCAGAGACATATAGACCAGGGGGAATCCCCCCCATCTCCCCACCCTCTGATTGCGTATCATAACATAACATAACAAAAACTTAATTAGCAGATTTTACTAAACCAGCTATATTTTTCTTGCATTCAAATAGCAATGGATAAACCTGAAATGATAGAAGGAGGATTGGAGATGAATTTAATTTACAAATAAGGTAGGAAATGTGCATACTTTTAAACCGACCTGCCACGGTGTTTCTTATTTGTCATCTGTGATCCCTTTTGAGTGTCCTAAAAACCGATGGGGGGGGGGGTCACTCAGCATACCCGGTTAAAAAAGTCACCACTCGTCACTGTTTGGGCAGTGTAGAGTAGGGCTTGTTGTTTGCCATTTCTCCGATCACAAATGCAAACATGGTTTTATGTTTGCGCGGCGCGATACAACGCAACGCAACGCGTAAAAAGACAGTACAAGTCATTATAATCCATAATTATGTCCCTACTGGATGCAACGAATGCCTCGTTTATAATGGGTTTTCATGTTTTTGAATCATCGCTCCGGCCGGACAGGGCATCACAATATGGTAAGGGGCCGCAACATTTCCGTCACACGCTTGAGGTATTCGGTCAATCACAACGCACTGGATATCTGGGCAATCACAGCACACCTCGCTTTTTCAGACCAATGAGCTTTGTAAAAATCGATGCGTTTCAGAAAGGCGGGGCATAGAGGAGAAACAATAATGTACAGTATGTGGAAAATAATGTGTTTTTTTAACCTTAAACCGCATAAACACATTTCATTACACCAAATACACAAAATAATGTTCTTTTTAGCAGCATCATATGACCCCTTTTAAAAAAGTCACCGCTCGCCACTGATATATATATATATACACAGTATACACAGGTCTTGACATTAACACTTCTCATGTGGTTGTCCTTCGGACAAGTACATTTGTCATTTACTGAGTCAGAGTATAAAAGTTACTTGCCCGGAGAGAAAAAAAAAACATTTAAATTGAGTTATAAATATAATTATTTATTGTAGTTATACAAAACACAGTATAGTGTTTATAGCGTATACAGTATGTAGTAGATTTTATGAGCATGTCACATTGTTTATTTAGTTAGATTTTTCTTTTTAAATAAAATAATAAAAAATAAAGTGAAATCAGTATCAACAAAATTCATCTTTGCAATGCAGAGGAAACACAGAAGCTGCATCTGAAGTGGCATTTAGATGCATTTAAACATTGTTTAATGCAGGACATGAATGCATTTAACCTGCAGTTACACATGCATATATAATGTTTTAATACTGTAAACATAAAACGTTGAAAACTGATATTTGAAATTATTAAAAAAAATTATAATAATAATTTAAATGTGAAATTAAAAATGCCAGTAGGTGGCATCAAGTCCCTGTAAATAAGTGAGTTATTGCGATTGAACCGAATCATTCAAACGGATTCATTCAGGAACGAAACACTGTCATGTTGCTCAGAGACACAAAACAGTGCTGTGGCTGTGTTTGGAATTATTTCTGTTGGCGAAATAGAACAAAAACAGGCAATATGGTGTCTAAAACGTAAGTCTCTTAATATTAACTTCTTGTTAATTGAACTGTTGTATAAAATCACATTTGTAATCATGCTGATTTTTGGAGCAAAAAAACTGCGCTCGATCTTCGTGTGATATTGTTTAACTATATGAAATTATATACATTTTCTGCCCCCATATCTTGAATTTTCTGATCATTCTTCATGAATTATTATACTGAATCATGCAATGAAAGAATGCACAAGTGCACTAGTCTAACCTACTAGACTTTACGTAGGGCTAATGTGCTCGTGCACTCTGTAGGTGTGTTTTGTTTGATTTTTGCAATATACTCAATGTCAAATCGCACATCGTTTAAACAACAATTATGATATTATCGCAAATGATATATATCACACACCCCTATAACAATGGCTATATCACAAATAAAGGCAGGTATTATTGTTTATGGTATTGACATTTTCATGTTACTTGTCCGATTGGGCAAGTAAATTTCTCATTCACTTGTCCCGGACAAGCGTTAATGTCGAGTCCTGATATATATATACACGTAAGAGTGTGTGTGTGTGTGTGCATGTATATATATATATATATATATATTATTATTATAACAATTTCAATGCAGCCTTGGTGAGCATAAGACAGTTCCTTCAAAAACATTGAAAAAAATTACTGACACCAAACCTTTGAACTGTAGTGTAGTTTATCAGCGGTAAGATTGTCTTACTCGAGTCAGCACTTACCGATCACTCTCTCTACTATCTGGAATTGCTTGCTCAGGTCATTGGTTAGTTCTTGCTGGCAGTTGTAATATTCTAAATCTTCAGGTGATGCTTTCTTCAACCTAAAAAACATAATTGTAATTTAAACGTTTGGTGTCAGTTTTTAGTCTGTAAAAAAATGGCGTTCATGTTCGGCTTCAAGATGCCAGTTTCTTCCAGAGATCATATAAAAATGAGAACATGGCATCTCTGTGAGCACTGACCAAGCGTTAAGCTCTTCGTTTTTCTTCTTGAAGTTTTCCAGCTTTTTTATCCCTTTGACTTTCTGCTGAGTGAGGGAATCTACACTCTCCCAGGTGCTGTGTATGTAGGACCAGCCTTTCCACTTGATGAGGAACTGAGTCTCCCCTTCATCTTTCTCAGGGTCAAAGTCTGCTCCAGGGTCCCCATTTTCCTCAATAGCATAGAGAGTTGTGGAAGCTCCAGTAGCTGTAAACAAGGTGGAGAAAAAATAAGGGCTTTAATAAACAAGCACAATAGCTGGTGTGTATCACAGAATATTAAGTATAAAAAGAAAAACTTTATAAAAAGTTTGTTACCTCCTTTTTTGCCAATTTTGGTCTCAAGGACCTTCTCAATGGTTTCACTGTCATCGTCCTGTTGCTCCTCGGCTCCTTCTGCCATTTCAATAAGGTCATCAGAGTCCGTCTCGAAATCATTCTGGTCCTCCTTGTAACTGCAACACATACTTCATCATTACCACTCTGCCAAGTCATAATACTTAATTGGTCAATCACAAATAAGAATGTCAATGAAGAAAAGGAAAAAGAAAACTTACTGAATGCTAGTTTGTATGCTTTTTAAAACTTTTATGCCATTTTCAAGAACAATTATTTATTGACTCTAAAAATGTAATTTGGTGTAAAATATATATATGTATGTGTGAGAGAGAGAATTAAATGGAACAGGAAAAATAAAAATAAAAAAATTTATGAAATAAAAATAATAATAATAATAATAATAAGTTTGCGTAAGTGTTTTCTGTTGAATATAATTTTTTCATCTTAAAAATCGTATTTAATCTTAGTCTACAACAGACTACTTATATAAAATGCATATAAATATAAGTTATAAGATAAGGATTGAGCGATGTAAAAATGTAAGTTTCTCATGTATCACATTGGCTACATTTTAAATTTAACTAATAGGATTCAACTAAAAGACAGTTTGCTTGACCCGAAAAACAAAAATTCTGAAATATATACAGTAGGCGTAGTATTTACTGTATGTATTAAATAACTATATCTCTGAATAAATTATATTTATATATATATAATAAATATTTCTGACAAGTATGGCATCTCCCATATATCAGCTCTACATAAACTCCTTAAGATGAATCCTTACCTGACTTTAGTTGCTGCTCGCCGCCTTGTTTGTCTTTTTGGGTTATCCTCCTCCTCATCATCGTCATCATCCTCATCTGATGACTCCTTCCTCTGTTTCCGTCCCTTTTGTGACTGCTGCTTACCAGATGATTTGGTCTGTGGCCTGGGAAGGGAAAGAGAAAAGTACACACACACATATTACCATGGTGGGCTTTTTGCCTTTGGTTCCGCGTCCCTGAAGTGTTTGCTAGTGTAGCGACTCGTTTTCACACCTATCAGCCTGACTCATAAGCCAATAGCCTTGAGACAGCTGTCAGACTTATATAGCAGTCCTAATTCTTCATATATAAATATTTTAATGATTATATTGATCATTATGCCAAAGTACATGCTTTAACAATTTAGGACACATGCGATAATTTATGATAGAGCAGAAAAAAAAAATTCACACCAATATTTTTAGCACAACCATAGCAATTAAAAATGAGCCATCACCATTTGCATTTAATAAGACAGCTCATTTAATAATTCACGAGGCGCTGTCTGAAGGCCGATGACTCCTTCCTCTGTTTCCGTCCCTTTTGTGACTGCTGCTTACCAGATGATTTGGTCTGTGGCCTGGGAAGGGAAAGAGAAAAGTACACACACACATATTACCATGGTGGGCTTTTTGCCTTTGGTTCCGCGTCCCTGAAGTGTTTGCTAGTGTAGCGACTCGTTTTCACACCTATCAGCCTGACTCATAAGCCAATAGCCTTGAGACAGCTGTCAGACTTATATAGCAGTCCTAATTCTTCATATATAAATATTTTAATGATTATATTGATCATTATGCCAAAGTACATGCTTTAACAATTTAGGACACATGCGATAATTTATGATAGAGCAGAAAAAAAAAATTCACACCAATATTTTTAGCACAACCATAGCAATTAAAAATGAGCCATCACCATTTGCATTTAATAAGACAGCTCATTTAATAATTCACGAGGCGCTGTCTGAAGGCCAGGCTTCGCTACACTCTTACCTTCTAGCAGGAAGTCGTCTGGATCTAACTTTTTTCTCTTCCTGCTCACTCTCTGAACTGCTGGCCTCTTCCTCAACACCCTCTTCGTCATTTGAGTCATCATCTTTCCAGGTATTTCTTTCAACACAGAAATACCACAGGTTGATCTATTGGACCTCTGTTAGTTTCTACTTCTAGCCTATCGTAAAGCTGCAAGTCAGTCCGTTCACTTATTACCCACCGCGCAGGCAATTAAACATGCTGCGAGAGACACTTCAGTGTGGATACAGCACTGTTCAAAAGTTTGGGTTGGTAAGGTTGTTGTTTTTTAAAGAAGTCACATGCTTACCAAGGCTGCACAGCTAGAATGTAATATTGTGAAATATTTTTACAAATTAAATTTCCAATTTAAAATGTGTATTTATTCCTGTGGTAGCAAAGCTGAATTTTCAGCAGCAATTACTTCATTCTTCTGTGTGACATGATCCTTCACAAATCATTCTAATATGCTGATTTGGTGTTCAGGAAACATTGCGTATTATTATCAATGTTGAAAACAGTTGTACTTCTAAGTATTTTTGTGAAAACCATGAACATTTTTTTCAGGATTCTTTGATGAACAGAAAGCTAAAAAAACAGCATTTAGTTGAAATAGAAATATTTTATAACAATTGAACTGAATGCATCCTTGCTGAATACATTTAATAAAAAGAATCCTTACTGACCCCCAACTTTTGAATTGTAGTGTACTCAGAACGTATGTATTGCATTTTATAATAAAACTAATTTGTTATAAACTGAAAGTTTACAGTTAGAAAACTTTTATTTGATTCTATATACTTATAAACCACACTTAATGTATGACTGTCATTGCACTGTATACAAATCTTCATATCAAGTGGCATCTGCAACATTTTTTCTCAAAACTTTTTTTTTTCTGAGCCATTTGTTTTTAGTTAACATTTTAACAAGCAAATGTGAATTCTTTTTTTTATTACTTACAAAAAAATGACTCAGAAAAGTGTTAAGTTTTTAAATACCTTTTAATATAAACAATATATTTAGTGTAAAGAAAAACAACTGCCCAAAAGACATTTACATGCAAAAATATGGGCGAATCCAAATGTTATAAATGGAGACAATCATGATTTTAAAAAAAAGAACTAAACAAACAGAGGCACACATTTGTAAATACAAAATGGAAAAAGGAGTGAGAGACCTACTTAAATACTTCCAGTATACTTACTCTTTCTTTTTCTGCCGTGAGCTTTTTCTTTTGGGAGTTTTAAGACATTTACATGCAAAAATATGGGCGAATCCAAATGTTATAAATGGAGACAATCATGATTTAAAAAAAAATAACTAAACAGAGGCACACATTTGTAAATACAAAATGGAAAAAGGAGTGAGAGACCTACTTAAATACTTCCAGTATACTTACTCTTTCTTTTTCTGCCGTGAGCTTTTTCTTTTGGGAGTTTCACTCTCTGAATCACTGCTGCCCTAAAAATCCATGAAAATCCATTTTGAATATGTGGCACTAAGATTACAAGCCATGAAAATGTCATGTTTCAGATTAATCAAGAAAACAAAGCATTCAACACATGGGAGTATGTTTACACGACTTGGGCTGCCAAGCCTGATCAGTTCCGAGTCTAGAGCCAAACATAAATGTTTACGCTTTACTAAGTAACCATGTCTGTAATTACTTTAGTCCAAGAAGCAGAACATGTTGTCAACTTGCTGCAAATGTCAACACAGCATGTGAAAGAACGCAAGAAACCACTAGGGGTCAGTGTTGAATTGATTTTTGCACAGCCAGCCTACCTCAGCTCCAATGTTGAGGCGAGCAGGCTCTTGTCTGCTGCGACTGGATCTTCTAACACCATAAATATCTGGATGTTCCTCCCACATCTATGATAATTAGGGATATAATTCATTTTAAATCATAAAGCAATTAATCAGCAGCTAAATGTAAGTTTCCACTGGGTTGATCCTAATGTTCAGGCTGGCCTATTTTTGTACCTTCTTCACATCTGCCAGGCTGTCTTTCTTCCTGACTGGTTTGTCTTTGACCTGCGCTGAGGTCTGACGGGATTTGGACCCAGTGGATTCACTGCCCGACTCCGAGTGGCTCTCAGAATCAGATGTGCTGTTGGATTCAGAACGCCGGGAACGAGCTCTATCACTTCCTTGCTCGCTCTCAGACGGACTCCCAGACTCCAATCCAGAGCGGTTAGATTCCTCTGATGCTGAATTGCTATAACATTAAAGATGTGCATGTTGAGAAACAATAAAAACATGTCAAGATGCTCTAAACAGTAAAGCAGGAATGACGTTCACTTTGAAGTCTCAGTTACTGCCAAAAATGTCATTCAGCTCTTATGAATTGTCAATAGGTAAATTTGTAGTTTATAACTTTTAATATTTTAACTTGTTTAATTCTAAATCACTTAATTATGCCACCTTTTCTTTTCGCCAATTTTAAACTGACGAGTCTGTCTTTTAAACAAAATGTTATCATCTCAGTCCAACAAAGAAATGCCGAGTCCTCAAGTGGGATGCCTTCAACCATGCTGTTTCTTTGTCTATGTAAACAATAGCATTCCAAGGATTTGGAAACTAGAAATGAGGAAATCCAGTTCAATGCATGGGAAACTTTTTGCATTTAAAATCTAAAAATAAAAAATATGCTACTGAAATGACAAACTGACAACACCTGTAAAATTAGAATAATTCATTTAATTGACAGAATTAGGAATCGTTTTTACATGTGCAAATGTATAATGAGACATGTACATACAACCTGGTTTACTGATTTTGTAATGATTTCATTTTATTTCAAATTAAAGATGTCTTTCAGTGTGCAAATCCAAAAATTGCATTTAAAAAAATAAAAAACTACCAAAATAACCTTTATGAATTGTGAAACTATCGGATATGTGGCATCATCCTGCAGGTCATTTTGTGTCTGACCACTGCTGCGGTCCTTTTTCCCTTTGAGTCTAAAAATAAATGCAATGAACAAGCCCGACCCCGTTTACTATAAATGAAACAATCTCAAAATAGAACATTTATCTTCCTTACATGGTTAAAAAAAAAAAAAAGAACTTGTTTCCTTAAACCTCAGTTAAAAGTATCTCAGTAGTGCTCTTTTAAATTGTTACAATGCACCCATGGGAGACCATAACGCTGAGCTGGATGTGAAAGCTAGCACATTGAGTACTATAATGGAATGCACTGCTAGAAACAAACACCCCCATCATGTGCTCTGGAGCTAAACAGCTGCTGACCAAGCAGCCAGACTGTCCTTATATGGTTGCTGACATCACATATGGGCGGGCCTAACCTCTCAACTGAATTCTCATTGGCTGCTTATTGCTAGACAAAGGAAGGACCAATGAAAACTCTGTATGAAATCATCTGACCTCTACAAGACTTCCTACTTCCGCTTCCTGTAGTTCCAAGAAGCTTTTATGTAATGCAGCAGAGCAACTACTACAAGCTATGCAGCACAAAGCAAGAGCCATTTTGTGACTTTGAGGACTTTCAGCCATTTAATGAAACCAGTCTCATACAGTGATGAAACAAAGCAGTGCTTTTTATGTAGCGCCAACGCATACAAGCACCTCAAATAGAAGTACACTGGCTGTAATATAGGAAAAAAATATTTTTCAGCTCGTTTTTTTTAGTAATACTTAGAAAATGGCTGTCACAGCTAAAAAAACAACAACAACAGTGAATTCAATGCATGGGAAACTTTTTGCATTTAAAATCTAAAAAAAAAAAAATATGCTACTTAAATGACAAACTGACAACACCTGTAAAATTAGAATAATTCATTTAATTGACAGAATTAGGAATCGTTTTTACATGTGCAAATGTATAATGAGACATGTACATACAACCTGGTTTACTGATTTTGTAATGATTTCATTTTATTTCAAATTAAAGATGTCTTTCAGTGTGCAAATCCAAAAATTGCATTTAAAAAAATAAAAAACTACCAAAATAACCTTTATGAATTGTGAAACTATCGGATATGTGGCATCATCCTGCAGGTCATTTTGTGTCTGACCACCTTTTGCCCTTTGAGTCTAAAAATAAATGCAATGAACAAGCCCGACCCCGTTTACTATAAATGAAACAATCTCAAAATAGAACATTTATCTTCCTTACATGGTTAAAAAAAAAAAATAACTTGTTTCCTTAAACCTCAGTTAAAAGTATCTCAGTAGTGCTCTTTTAAATTGTTACAATGCACCCATGGGAGACCATAACGCTGAGCTGGATGTGAAAGCTAGCACATTGAGTACTATAATGGAATGCACTGCTAGAAACAAACACCCCCATCATGTGCTCTGGAGCTAAACAGCTGCTGATGAAGCAGCCAGACTGTCCTTATATGGTTGCTGACATCACATGTGGGCGGGCCTAACCTCTCAAATGAATTCTCATTGGCTGCTTATTGCTAGACAAAGGAAGGACCAATGAAAACGCTGTATGAAATCATCTGACCTCTACAAGACTTCCTACTTCCGCTTCCTGTAGTTCCAAGAAGCTTTTATGTAATGCAGCAGAGCAACTACTACAAGCTATGCAGCACAAAGCAAGAGCCATTTTGTGACTTTGAGGACTTTCAGCCATTTAATGAAACCAGTCTCATACAGTGATGAAACAAAGCAGTGCTTTTTATGTAGCGCCAACGCATACAAGCACCTCAAATAGAAGTACACTGGCTGTAATATAGGAAAAAAATATTTTTCAGCTCGTTTTTTTTAGTAATACTTAGAAAATGGCTGTCACAGCTAAAAAAACAACAACAACAGTGAAGATGTTTCTGAGGACACTGCATTGATTTAGGCTCTAATGTGCATCCATACAAGCACCTCAAATAGAAGTACACTGGCTGTAATATAGGAAAAAAATATTTTTCAGCTCGTTTTTTTTTAGTAATACTTAGAAAATGGCTGTCACAGCTATAAAAAAAAAACAACAACAGTGAAGATGTTTCTGAGGACACTGCATTGATTTAGGCTCTAATGTGCATCTTTATTACTGAAAACATTATTTGCAACCTATAAAAGTGAGCATACATGTTCATTTGACAATTCATGTTCACATATACAGCATTACATATAACTACTGTTTGTGTAATTGTGAAAAGATAACATACATTTGAGGGGTTTTTTTTCAGTTTAGACTCTGGTATCTGGCACATATGCAGGAACGTCAAAGCTGTCATCAATTCAGAGGGACATTCTTGACAAACAACCATAAAAATAATGACAGATCCAGTCATAAGCACTATACATTAAAAAAAACACACACACAATGTTTTGATGTTAAGACTTATGATGACCCACAGGGTAAAACCCTCATTGATGAGGTCTTATGTTGTTAAAAGGTGAAGTAAAGTATGTTAAAATGACACAAATTGTGTGTCTGTGTTTATGTGTATAGTGTAAATGCATTATTATTAGACTTTCAAAACTGAACAACTGGTAATTAAAATAAAATCTTCCATTCAAACGGTTTTTTTAAATATATTTCCTGAATAAACAAAACATGAACCTCTGAAAAATGGCATCACTGTCTCATTTCAAAATCCTTGTCATTTTGTAATATTTTAAAGAATAGCCTAAATTAATAATGCATATGTAAATACATTTCTGTAAAAGACAAATTACTCTTAATATGAAATAACATTATTTACAACTCAAATAGTTCCAGTTTTCATATGGAAATAAAAGTAACTGTGAGTGTAGTAAAGTAACCAAAATATTTTGCTTCCACGTTTGAAACCAAGACATCCTGTTTTTTTTATTTGGCTTGGAGAAAAAAAATCATAGAACATATATACATATTCACATTGGAGAACTACTTTTGATTTAGATGGTACTATAAGTCTTAAGGAGCAACATATCTGTCTTGGGTTTTTTTTCCCCCAAGGTTTTTAAATGTTTCACCCAAAACTAGTTTTGCTGCTGAAAGTTATTCAAACGAAACCAATTGTGACAAAACAGGAAAAAAATTGTCCTAACAACGCTTAAAAATAATAAAACACTCTTTTAAAACAAAAATAGTGAAAGTTCGGCTGCACCATTATGACAAAAATCATAATTGTCGATTATCCCCATGAAATTGTAACTGCGATTAATTACGATTATCACAATTTACATTGAACGATGTTTATACCATTGTTTGATGCAACGGCATGCCGTATTTTTATATGAAAATAAACAAGCTGAAAACACTAACTGAAGAACTTTGTGCTTTTCTATAGTATTAAGCCTCAAATGTCAAATATACATCGGATTAGTTTCTTCTTTAAATTATAAAAAAAAATATGAATGGTATTATGTTATACTAAAACAAACTAAAACAATGTAAAAACCCTTAAGATAACATGTAAAAAGAGAAAAAAAACATCTTAAGCGTGAAGAATAACATAAGTGGACTTTGAATGATTAATTGCCGCTTTGAACGATTACGTAACTGTGGCATCCATAATTGTAATCACGATTAGAAATCCGGTTAATTGTGCAGCCCTAAGTGAAAGCTAAAGTATTTTTTACAAAGAGCTTTCAAAAGTAGTGAATTATGAAATATGTTATTGAGTGCTAAGCTAGAAATGTACTAATATATGAGGTAACATACCCCATGTCATTAGGGAATTATAAATATTTACTCCATAAACATTTAGTACCCTTATAGCAAATGACAAATATTGTAATTCAAATGGGTCATGTGACCCTAAAACAAGTAGTATTTTAGTATCAAAAGTTTTTTAATAAAAACACTAAAACACAAAAGTGATCCTTATTTCCTGTAATAAGCAACGGTTTGTCATATAATTTAAAATACAGTTGCACAGTAAACAAGCAAAAGTTGTTGCTATTACAAAAAAATTAAAAAGTAAAAATAAATATGTACAACATACAATCATCTTCATTTTGGATAAAACAATTAACTTGCTTTAAACATTTTATTTATGTGAAATGGGATTTCATTAAAATATTTCAAGAAAATCAGACTGAACAGGTTCTCTATACAAGTACTGCAATATTAATTCAAAGTTATCAAATGCTAAACTCATGCAATGTCAAAGTAAAAGTGTTTAAAATGACATTAACCTTACATAGTGGTGCAATGCAGCACATACTAATTAGATAATTAGATCATTTCACACGATCACTATTAAAGTGTAAATATTAAAACTGTAATAACCTCATAAATCTGTATAAACCCTGTGCATATTTACTATAAATTTGGTTAAAGGCCCATAGGCCTTGAATTCACTTTTAGAAATGCTAGCAAAATCAGGGTGGGGCTATACATCTATCCCAAGGTCAATGATCCGAAACCCAAATACTTTACAGACATTGTGGTTTAAACTTCTGCACAGGTGATCAACCATGCTTGTAAAGGTTAACAATCACGACACATGTTAAAAGAAAAAGAGGAAAAATATGTAAGATCGTACCTGGAAGCATTGCTTTGAGTCGAGCCTTCATCTTCCTGCTTTCTACTCTTATTCTTCATCATGATTTTGTCTTGGGATTTGTTAATGATGGTCTTTTGTCCAGGTATTAACTGTCAAAAGTTTAAAGTGGGATGAACCATCAAAAAAAAAAATAAAAAAAAAAAAAGTCCTGCCGTTGCGATATGTGGAGAAGGCAAGTTGGCCTCGGATAATTTAAAACAAATAAATATTTATGTTATTTCTTAAATTAAAAGGCATCGCAATTGAAATGGCACCTGCTCGACTCTATTCGATGTCAAATACCCATGTGTCTGGCATTTCAAGGCAATAGATTCAGAGCCACATGCATAAATTCTTACTGCGTCATCAAACAAAGGACGATTAAAACATAACGATGATAGAAAATAAAATCGACGATAAAAAATAAACGATGTAAACATACCTATTGCATTGACAGGAGGAGGATTGTATCAGTACATTCACATCTGACAAAATACCCGATTTATTACCTTGGCCATAACAGGGAAAAAAATCTAAAATATTCCAGGAGTGAGACGAAAATAATAATCGGAATAATATTCGGAAAGAAAAATAATAGCAGTAATCCACCGATTGCTATTTGAATGGAGAGAGAGAGAGAGAGAGAGAGAGAGTCCAGAATTGGTTCTTAATGAAATTAAAAAGAAGGGAAAACATTTAAACCCCAAATGTATTCTTAAAGATGCGATGACAGCTTTTCATATAAACTGTAACGCACAGCTATGGTGTAGCTACGAACAAAACAAAAATGTTATCAGTACCCACTTTTGTATAGTTCTCGAACTAACGATTATCAAGTTTAAGACAATGGTCAATCTCCCAAGGTGATCAATTAAGGCAACTTCAAAATTAACATGCACAACTTGTCCATACAATAATAGTAGCATAATAACAGACAATAACAACAAAGTGCATTATTTTTCATATATTGATGGTAAAATGCTAACAGAACAATGCTACATAGTTGCCGCAGCTGTAGGTGCAAAAAACTCTTTTCACACTATCTCGGAAGCATAAAATCACAAGCAACAACACTACAAAAACCATTACTTTCAACTACCAAAAAATCTATATTACCTGCATTTGGTTCACTTTTAAGTTTACTTTTTACATTGCTACTCAGAAAGTAGCTTTATGATAGACCCAAAGTTTAAATGATCACAACACAAATACGCATTTTGAAATCCTGTAGGGTTACAACATATGTCTGTCATTAGCTATCATTTCTCTGAATGTGCTTCACAAAAGGTAACTTTATTCCAATCTTTGTAGTAATAGTCACTGATACAAGAACAAAGATGTATCCCATCGTTATTGATACAAGAACAAAGATGTATCCCATCGTTATTGATACAAGAGCAAAGATGTATCCCATCGTTATTGATACAAGAGCAAAGATGTATCCCATCGTTATTGATACAAGAACAAAGATGTATCCCATCGTTATTGATACAAGAGCAAAGATGTATCCCATCGTTATTGATACAAGAGCAAAGATGTATCCAATAGTTATTGATACAAGAGCAAAGATGTATCCAATAGTTATTGATACAAGAACAAAGATGTATCCAATAGTTATTGATACAAGAACAAAGATGTATCCAATAGTTATTGATACAAGAACAAAGATGTATCCAAGTTAAAAGTCAGAGTTGAAAAGCATTGAAATAAGTAAGTGAAAAACAAGTGAGAACTTCAATTATTGAAGTTTATTAAATTATTTTAATGTGTCGGTCCTTGTGATAATGTTATTACAATGTGTAACTTTGGCCAATATTAAAAATTTATTGAAATAAAAAAAAAACTGTAATCTTGTTACTTTTAAGTCATTCAGAATGTTTAGGCTGTGTATAAGTACAAATATAAATGGGACAACAAGTTTTCCCATATGTTAGAGGAAAAAACAATCCCCAAAGAAAAAAAGGCCTGGTATGAAGGACGTTTAATAAAAGTCAGGCTTCAGAAAAGTGACTAAAAAGACTTCAAGTCACAGCTCTCAATAAACATGGCATTTGCTTACTGAATGTCAGTAGCTTTATTCTCAAGTTAAGAATTTTTCTTCTAAACGGTTTGAATCCCTTTTCATCAACCATGTCATTACAATAATTAGGTGGCAGCTCAAATTAAACCGCGTCTTAATATGAAGCAAATGGAATAATTCACTGGAATAGGCACATTAATTAATGTGCAATAGCAACAGACCATGGTTTCTGGTCTGTCCCTGTCTGGATACCTATCCCAAAATCAAAAGCAGAAAAGTTTCAGCGATCACACGACACACAAGGGAAATGGAAATTTATACTGTGTATTCCAGTATAAAAGTGGCACTAGTGCAAGTGAGAGTGAAATCTTCAATGCATAATGAAGTATGCAATAGCCAGTGAAAACAAAAAGAGGCCATTAGTGGCAGAGAATCAAGAAAGATGTGTAAAACAAGTCACACAAAAGCAGAACTGGCTCCACAAGAAACGAGTCACTTTTCTGAAGAAAGGTTTTCACTGAAAACAAGATGAAGTGAAGACAGCACCCAAGCATGCTCAGGTACTGAAGACAAGTAAATGTAAAAAGTGTGGTCATCAATGCAAATTGAAAAAGCTGAACATTTACACTTTTCCAAGCTGAACTCGAAGCTATTATTGACCTCATTTTATTAAGCTTTGAACTTGTTCTTTACCTTTTGTAAAACTGTGGAGAACTGCAGAAATTCTAAATCAATTATTTTGACAAAACTTCCATTTCATGCCGTTTACTGATTACTACATTTGCTGGGCTAAAATACCTTAACCGTGGGACCTAAATGTAGCTAAAATGACAGACATATGGAGTAAAACCTTAATAATACAAATAACACTGTGAGGACTTACAGAGCAGTCTTCTGTTCCTTGACACTTTACTGAAGCTTCCTCTTTAGGCAAACGTCATCTGCAGGGAGGAAGACAATCGGTGAGATCAGAAGTATAAAACATAATACTGTCAGTTGAGAACACATGAGCTGTTCTCAACTCAAGTTAGAGTCACATTGCCCAATGATTAATTCAAGATGTTATCGGTTTAGTAGTGGAAAAGCCGAAAGCCTATTTATCTTCCAAATACTACTAAATGTATTTTCTGTTGAAAACGTAAGTGATGCTGCTTCATGCAAAAGTCACTGCCGTGATGTTCGGATGTTCTGATTGGTTGTTAGGAGTATTACTATGCAGTTGGTTGTGACTGGATTACTAGCGCTCAGTAAACAAGTCACAAGGTTCCACGCCCACAATACTGCGATCCCTATATATCATTTATGAATTTTTAAAGTGTAAGGGACGTTCAAAATTTGACAGATGAAATTCTTGTGCCTGATTATTTAGAAACTATTAACAGCTCTCCTTTTTCTCATTTGGAGCACAACCAGTGCACGGTGAATTACTCACTGAAATGTAATACTTAAAATGAGCAATAATTACAGTAATGTTTGCTTTGGGAGTCATAAATAAAAGCTATCACTAATTAGACTCCATTACCCTGGCTGCAATGAAGTAGCTAACTTGCTATTAGAAACCACAGTTTGAGCAGGAATTGCAGTGATATTACTGCAAGCTCAAACAGTAGATCCTTGCACTAGGTAAGGTTGTGGGTTCAATTCCCTGGGAATCAATGAACTGACAACTGGTGAATTAAAGTTTCAAGAACTAAAAGGTATTGCAAAGTGCTCAATAAATGAGCTTACGGTATGCTGGCAAATTTACAATAATAATAATAATAATAATTGGTTTTCAAGTAAAACAACAACAAACCTAAATGTAACTGGAGTGACAATTATGTTTTATTGTAAACATTAAATTTGTTGCAAGGTCACGTGTCCTTTATTAATTTTTTTTGTTTGCTGCATTAAAGCTGTTCATACTAGGGATGCTGATGTGTTCTCAGGGATGAAAATATTAAAAGCTCTCCTTTTTCTCATTTGGAGCACAACCAGTGCACGGTGAATTACTCACTGAAATGTAATACTTAAAATGAGGAATAATTACAGTAATGTTTGCTTTGGGAGTCATAAATAAAAGCGATCACTAATTAGACTCCATTACCCTGGCTGCAATGAAGTAGCTAACTTGCTATTAGAAACCACAGTTTGAGCAGGAATTGCAGTGATATTACTGCAAGCTCAAACAGTAGATCCTTGCACTAGGTAAGGTTGTGGGTTCAATTCCCAGGGAATCAATGAACTGACAACTGGTGAATTAAAGTTTCAAGAACTAAAAGGTATTGCAAAGTGCTCAATAAATGAGCTTACGGTATGCTGGCAAATTTACAATAATAATAATAATAATAATTGGTTTTCAAGTAAAACAACAACAAACCTAAATGTAACTGGAGTGACAATTATGTTTTATTGTAAACATTAAATTTGTTGCAAGGTCACGTGTCCTTTATTAATTTTTTTTGTTTGCTGCATTAAAGCTGTTCATACTAGGGATGCTGATGTGTTCTCAGGGATGAAATATAAATAACTTATTGTAATTGACTGAATAATTTAGACAATTTAAATGAATTCAATTAGTAAAAGTCGCAATGTTCCAGCTATTAATGGCGCAATGAAAAGCAAATTATGCCATTAGGTATATTTTGTAATGTGACAAAACATTTTTCCACACTATTCCCAAACAACATTGTGCAATAATGTTGCCTTTAGTATTTTTCTATTAATAAATGCATTTTTTTCTGTCTGCATTTCATCACTTAAGATGGATGCACGTTAAAATGTTCATAGCTAGTACCATATAGAATGTTGCGGTTACATTACCAGATGGTATGGCTACCATAGCAAACTCAGGATCTTTATTATTTTTTTATTTTATTTAAAATGTCTTGAAAACATGCGGTTTAGAATTTATTGTAGCTGACTGCATTTAGAATAAAAGCACTATTGTCGATATGCTTAAATTATGTACAAATTACTGTAAAGTAAAACTGAAGCAAATTTGAAGCTTTTTCAAAGCATTAACAAATATACCACTTAACTATAAAGTAGCTAAAATATAAACTGTATGATGTTCAAGAAAAGATAAGAATTAGTTTAGGCTTCTACAATGCTTCTTTAAGTGCAATACTTACAGCGAAAATTCTTTTCCTCATCTTTCTTTGACGTTTGGCAGATCAGGAACCTTTAACAACAAAAAGATTCTTCGTTAAATTGAAAATTCATCTTACAATTTGATTTAGAGCACAACCTAGTGGTAGTCAGTGATGAAGTAAATAAAAGGCAAAAGATTGCTTAAATTAATAATAATTAATTATTATTATTAATAATTAAATTAATGTACAAAGTACAGCAGTTTTTTTTTTTTTTACTATGCATTATTCAACATTACGTTATCAACACTTACATTTACATGATATGAGACTGAACGAACCGCCATCATCTTTCATCCAGTTGTTCGGATTCCTGTACACAAAAAAAATATATATATATTGTATTGTCTCATTTACATAGTAACGCTCACTTCAGCGTCAAAATGTTCAAAAGAAATATTTCAGACATGCGGTTTGTCTATATGAAATACAATTTATTTAGCTATTATGCAAGTAAATGGAAAGTACTACTGTTTAAAATCTGCTTCATGTACATAACGTGACAATACACCACACACACGGAAGAATATACACATAGAAGAAACCTCTTTGATATAGAAACATCACTGAGGGCTCATGTTTTATTTTTATTTATTCTTACATGCAACATTTGTAGCAACCATTGTTTTCTGAATAACAGTTGATTCTATATACATATTTAGCAAAGACCTCATGATATTTCAAAGTTAACATTTTGCACTTTAAATAAGACATATTAAAGAGCATCTTACTATGTTAAATGTTTCTATGATATTGTGACAAAAACCAGAGGGAAAAAGACATTCCAGGTTTAATTTGACTTTTTTTATACTGATCAATAATTTTTGCACAATTTTAAGGCATTTAATACTTTAAAACAGTACTAATCAGGTAAAAATGTACTTCACATAAATCTCTAATCAAAAAGGAAAAATAATTTTTTTTTCAAATATATAAAGTCTTCTTGTGGACCACAATGGGTTAAAAGCCAACACCCTATTATTTAATGTAGAAAAATACAGCATAAATGCTTTTCAAAATACAAGAAATACAAGTGGATACCTTTATTTAAGTTCATTACCAAGTGGAAAAGAACCATAATATGAGCAAAAGTTTAACAATTACATTTTATGCAGATAACAATAGAATCCTAAAATAAAGTAAAACATCAAAATTATGTGCCAAATCCTATGGTAAATTGACATATTCACAATGTCCTCTTAAGAAGTTCAAAACAAGGTACATCAGGAAAAAAAATACAAATATTTTCCAGTAATTAGCACACAATAAATGCATTTAAATGTTCAATAAAATTGTTTATTCAAAGAAAACATTTGAAATCAACTAAATACACTCAAAATGTTGATAATGGAAATGGAACGTCCAAAATTGCATTATTACAGCAAAGTTTCAATTGAATATATTTTTTTCCGCTTTCAATGTTACAAGGACATTATGTCCTCTCAAGGACAAAGCGAATTTAAAATGCGTAGACAGTTAAATCCTTGTTTCTCTTCGCTGCTGTCAGCTGAAATCTTCACAGTTTTCCTGCAACACATCCATGCATTGTTTTGCTAACATTTTCGCGATGTTTTTGCTTTAAAATCGTCGATTAAATCGACGGAATGCTATTTTTCAGTACTTAGCAATGGCCCCATCATGGCCATTTTACAACACCTCGTCGAACCCTCTCCTTCTCCACCATATTGGTGCGTCTGTAGAACTCGCTCAAACACGTCTATAAATTATAATCTGTAATGAAATCTTACCATGTTCCCACCGTTGCGATCTGCTCTTTCATCCGAACGGGACGACGACATTCTCGTCGTTAATACTCTTCGTTTTAATGAGCTCTTGTCGCATCGCCATCTTCGCCATCTTCGCCGTCTGTCCTCTCCCGTCTGCGCTCCTCGTCCTCTCTGCCAGCGCTGTTATACTGATCGGGTGGACAGCCCTGAGCTGCAGCGTAAGCAGAGACCACTTCCTCTCACTGCAGCATTCTGGGTAGAAGAAACGCAGCATCCATGATTGTATCTGTAAACTAACGTTTAATTGATTTCAGTGACCGTAAAAGCTTTTTACACTGGAATATTTGTACTTTTTACACTGGAATATTTGTACTTTTTACACTGGAATATTTGTACTTTTTACACTGGAATATTTGTACTTTTTACACTGGAATATTGACAACACTATAATTTAACCACAAATGCTGACGATACAACAACAAAGCGTTCCCAAAGAACCACTTATCTTACTGTACCACTTATATAAAGCTTTGGCATTTATATAACAACACAAAACAAAACGAGCTCCTCAGTCTGTAGTTCTAAAATCAAGAAGAGAATTAGTATTTTTGGAACCATGATTTCTGATTGTAAATGTCTTTTGTTTTTGATTTACACAAATCCAGATTTGATGTATGCGTCAGTGGTTAACATTAGGCTAGCTACTTGAAGGGAACAGAAGATAAGTTACACGGTAATACCTCAAAAAGTGATTTTTAAATATTTATTTTTATTATCTTTTTTAAATTATTATTATTTGCTAACACCAGAATGTGAGACTTAATGTACGTTAACATTTTTTCTTTTAAAAACAGCAGCTTCAAAATTTGTGTTTGAGATAGGCCTATAGTGTTATGTTATAGTAGTTTTAAGTCTCTTATAATAATGATAGATAGATAGATAGATTAAAAGCATAGATAGATAGATTGCTCTTCTTAATTTTGTTTCATCTGAATGCCAACATTTGTAAGATTAAGTCAGTCAAAACAAGTTTTGAGGTTAATTGATCTAATTTTGTGTCTTCAAAATAGTCTGTGGCCTATTCTGTGTTATGCTGAATTTCATAATCTTGTCTGTTTGTTAATAAAGGAGTTGGGAAGACAGAAATTTGGCCCAGAAGGCTCAGAGTGCCATGTTGCTGTTATTATTTTTTTATTTAATACACAGTGTTATTATTCAGTAATTCCATGAGTTGTACATTTCAGACATCTTCACTATATTTATTAACCTATAGGCTAACTGAGCAAAAAGTATTCTATTTGAATAAATCTTTAATTTAAAAAAAAGTCTATCAAATTAATTCTTTAAAGGGGTCATATGATGTTGCTAAAAATAACATTATTTTGTGTATTTGGTGTAATGACATGTGTTTATGTGGTTTAAGGTTCAAAAAACACATTATTTTCCACATACTGTACATTATTGTTTCTCCTCTATGCCCTGCGTTGCGTTGCTTTTTACGGTGGGCTAGAGTGAGTGGTGGCCGGTGGGCTTGAGAACGGCGTGGCCGGCGGGCTTGCGGCAACCACATGTGACGACCCCGGGCTGGACTCCGCTTCGTCCACTGTGAAAGCCGATCCGGCGATCCACAGCGCGAAGTTGATGTATTTCCTCAGCGACGAGCACGGATCAGCTCCAGGCACGACGAAGCCATATCGTCCTCTTTTGGAAGACCAAACAAAGTAGTTTCGCTTTCACAACGAAACACAGCGTCTCCACGACATGGCGGCGGCTGCAACAATACTACAGCGAGAATAAAAGATACACCTTCTTTCTTTGCGTGAACATTTGGGCGGCGTTATGCAAATCTTCCCACATAGTGACGTAGACATGTGGGGGCGTGTTAGAATGAGTCGTTTTAGGTAGGCGTGGTTGACTCTTAACTTTTATAAAGAATTTCTGTTTGGATTTGAGACTTTAGTATTTGCAACTTTACAGATCTTCTTTATGCACTAAGAGCTTGTAACACTCCAAAGAGGAAGGAAAAATTGAAATCGCGTCATATGACCCCTTTAACTAAACAGTCAAAACAGTAGATTTGATTATTTTGCCATTTTACATGATTTTATTTGATATTAATTTAATATGAATTTATATTATAGTTACATATAATATAAATAACATTATCAATGCAACAGTCACCAAGAAAAAACAGGTTTCATGTTTGCAACAGCCCAAATAAGACACATTGGATTAATGCTATTTCAGTATGAATTACATATTGATCTAAAACTCATTTGCATGAGTTTTTAAAAAATATTTATAACCTTTAATTTATGAACAAGTAGCCGATGTGTACAGTAGCAGAAGCTCAGCTCTGTCAAGGGCTCATTTCTATCTTCTCCAACAGCTAGTCTGCATACTGCAGTTGGTTACTAAGCAACTGTAACTAGATCATTCCCCTCCCCCTTCTTCTCTAAAGTCATGCCACGTAGGCACTGGCAAATGCACCAGGTGAACTGTTCATGGAAGGCAGAGGCCTCGAGCTGAACTCTATTGATTATTTGTGTACAACCAAGACTAGAATTACATATAAATTAGCCAAATATAAATAGAATGTGACATCAAAGCCAAGATGCTATTATGTCTGTACTTTTCTTAAATAAATAATAAATAAATGATAATGTGATATTTTGGCCCCTAATATCAGCACACAAATTTGGATGCACATGACACAGTGTAGTACAGAATAAAACAAAGATGTTAAAATATGGGCTGGTTTGAAAAATACACAGATATCTAGGAGCCCTCTTGTGGCCTTATGAATATATTTTTAGTCTGTGGATCTAAAGAAAGTTGCAGTTCTTCCAAGGTAATATATAAGAGTTGACTTATAAACATTAAATCTGTGCTTATGTTAGTACACACACACACACATATATATATACACGTATATTTGTCACAGGTATACCCTAGGGAAAAATAAATATACTAAAATGTATTTGAAATACATTTATTTCATGCTAAGTATACTACAAATATATTTACATATGTATGTACTTAATAAAAACACCCTGCAATTGTACTTTTGGTATACTAAACTGGTATACTTAAAGTCTGCTAAATTGGAACAACTAATTTTGTGCAGAAGTAGTGCTGAAATCCAACTGAAGACATACTGAAGTATATGTAATTGTTCTAAAGTGGAACTATTGCAAGTATACTTCAGGTACACTTTAAATATCTTGCATTTAAAGACTGATATTTTTCAAAGATCATACAATCCTCATCAATAGTGACATTAAAACACATTCTAGGCTTAATATTAAGAAATGTGCATTGTGCACAAGTATTACTCCAAATGAAGTTTAATTATATTTTTTTATATCCGTAAGTCTCGAGTGATATTTCAGTAAATATGTTAACAGATTTGAACTATACTTAGTATGAAATAAATGAACATAAATCTAAGAATAAATCCAGAAGAACTTTATCAATGTCAAGGAAGAAACCTACCTAAAGCTACTGTTTTAGGCACTTGTGTAAAATGCTGTAAAGTGAGGATGCTGTCAAAAATAATGTCATAAATAGATTTTATTTATCAATTAACTTCTAACAAATCAACATTTGGTGTGTCTCAGACTGGATGATAATGATATCAGATCTCTGTGTCAGACTCCTAGTGCATACAAAAATCTCAATGGATCATTCAAATTAATGGTAAAAGGAGTGTTTGATCATGTAAACTGATATTTCCTACTGACACACTACAGCAAAAGATAGAAATAACTGCCTTAAAACCATTTTCTTTGTTGGTGAAAATACTAATGGCCTACTGTGTGTGTGTGTGTGTGTGTCTGTATATATATATATTATATACATAACATATGTGTAAACATATTCTCAACCATTGTACAGTACATTTTTGGTTTGGGGTTCACAGTGAAACATTTGTACGCTGAAAAAAAGAGTGTCCACTGATTGTATTTGTGCAGTGCGCCATCATGTGGCTAATATAAACTATGCACTTAATTTACTTCCCTTTTTCATTGCTTTAGAAGTGTTCAACTTTGAGAACAATTCAACAGCACCCCCCCAAAAAAATCACAACCTCGGTTACAAAAATAGTTATATATTTAGAAGTGTGATACACCAAGAAATGTTTGTCTGCTTATGGTTAAACTTTTTTTAGGTTTTAAAAGTATTATTATTATAATAAAAAAAACACTCATATGAATTTGATTTGAATGCATATTATAGATTTAATATGGTCTCATATTATATGCATTTTGATTCAGTAGGCTATATGAACTGAGACTCCTCTGTTAAATACTGTTAAATAACAGGATGGAACACAGGAAAGCCAAAGCCTAATCCAAGAAGAACCCATTTCCTTTACTTATAACCTTAAGAGGACAAATCATGCATTTATTCTTTTGAGGTCCACTTATAAGTTGTTGTTTTTTTACAATATAAACGGTCTCATTCTTTTTTTCCTGCCCATTTTCCACTCTCTCTCAAATTACGCAGCCTGTTTTTGTGCTGCAGGGTACATTTAATGCTCCCTTATTTTAGAAACAGAGATTTTCTCGGATAAGATGAGGCTTTCAGGTTTTCTGTTGCGGTTAAACAGTACTTAATGAATAATTCTTCAACACAAGTCGCTTTGTAAAGTCTATATCACATTGCTTTTTAAAATAATGTGTGTTCCTTGCACAAACTGTTCAAATTGGCAGAAATAATTCAAAAATAAGCTTGACCCACCTGTATCTAACATTTGCAAGTTAATACTTCAACTATTAACTACTCTAACAATTCAATACTTCCAACACCGTGAAGGGTGATCATACGGGCCATTTTTACGGGACGCACCCTTGCCATGATTTCTAATTGTCTCAAATATCCAGGTTTGGGCTGTTAGCGCTGAGCAGATCGATCGTTGTAAGACATTGTTTCACGAGAGCTATAGAGAGCAGAGCAGACGGCTCCTTATGCTTTCAAATCGCTCTCGCCGTACTTTGGTGTCATACAATGATCGGTGCCCAACTTTAAGTCGATTAATCGAACGAACAAACACGTGCGCGTATTTGCATCGCTTTGTCACCTTCTCACGCGCGACGCGCTACGATTGGTCGATTATGTGCAATACCTGCATGTTATTGGTCAAACTACTTTGGCTGTTTTAGGCAATATAAAAATCATGGCCAGGATGTGTCCCGTATAAATGGCACATATGGCCACCCTACCAACACCACAACTATCAACGCGCGCCCTTCTTCCATAACACCACGTTTGTGCCAAACGCTGATGCGCATTGGTTCCTCGTCGGTTTGGACCCTCCCGGAGCTCTTCCGGGTGTGGATAACCCACATTTCCTCCTGCCGACACGCATTCCCAAGAAAACATCCTAGATAACGGGCCGAGCTGCGTGTGAGTGCAAACCATCGAATGAAACCGAGCACTGGAGGTGGAAGCCAGATAGTTCGCGAGATACAGCGTGTTTGACGACCGACTGTGGGAAGCGTGGGATATTTGAGATGTCAGAGCGGCACCTCCCAACACCATTCGTCAGCCAGCTGTTGTTCACGTTTCGAGTTACAGAACGCCGACCTTCTCTGTACTGACTCTTTTCAATAAACAAGACATTAAGCAAGCAGTTTAAATAGGGAAACAATATGTGGCTATATACTTTGGCTATTGCTCTTGTTGTCATTGCGCATGAGATGAACGGAGAGCCACATACGCGTCCATCCTCAGCGACGCCGCTCAACTCAACATTACCCCCTCAAGAAGAAAATTCATCACATAATGAAACCGAGTCAGCGGTTGGATCTCGTATTTCTACTATTTTAAGGGATCTTCCTACCATCAAAAGCATTTCGATTTTCATCTGCGTATTAACAGTCTTGCTAATCACGTGCCTTGTCATAAAAATATGCAGGTAACACAATTTGTCCTATATTTACATGGTTTATTATTTTGTTGGTCTGAGTGCTTGTGCAAATATTCTGTTATTGTTGTTCCCAAGAAAATGCCACCTTGCACATGATTGAAAATGGCGTAATTTTCGACTCGGTGGTAAATGTCTCTGTTGTTTAGTGTCACTGTTCTTCTAATATATATCACATGCATACTTCGTTTATCTCGGAACATTCTAGATTCTCTGTCAACGCGGACACGTTATCCCTGATTTAATCCTCTTAACGGCTTTGGAAGCAGGTGGTTCGCCACCCGAGAACCGACTCGGAACCTTTGTCTAGGAACCAGTCGAAATGTTTTTTTTGACGTTCGGTTCCGTTAACAGATGCGAACGAAACTAAAATACTCTGACAGTGTTCCCAGCAAATATACAGCGCGCGAACAAGTCCGCTTTCTGAACAAACGAATAGTGACTCTTATGAGCCGGTTCTTTTTGAGTGATTCAAAACTTAATGAACGAATGTGTGTTTTGTGGTACTTAAAATGTAGTGACTGATTTGTCAATAGGACATGCAATTGAAGACATTATGAGTTTTGTTGAATTGGTGTTTTATAAAAATAAATGAATGACATGATAATATACAAGCAGGATCATTTATTGGATTGCATTTGTCATATCTAGAAAGTCTGTCACTATAAATACAGCCTTTTGAAGAATTGTATTTATGATTTGTTAGATTAGTTCTAAAATGATCTAATTTGGCAAGTAAGTGACTATTTCTTTGTTCAAAATGACTAAAAATGATCATTAATAGCTAAGGAATGGAAATCAGAATTTCCCATTGCCTAACTGGAAAACTGTCATATGCTATTAAACATACAGGTCATAACCTTACTCACCTGTTCTCTCGATCCCTGGTTTGATTAGATCGGCGAAGAAGATCAGAAAAACTCGAAAGTATGACATCATCACAACTCCGGCCGAGCGTGTAGAGATGGCACCTTTAAATGAAGAAAATGACGAAGAAGAGGACTCGACCCTGTTCGATGTCAAGTACAGGTGAGTACTTTACCACAACATTTGCTTACAACATTGCATAAGATCTTATGTATTAACTTTTGTCTTCTTTTAGTCGTTTTTGTTTATAGGGCTGTTCCAGTGCTTTTTAAAATGGAAATTTAAAAAACAAGTTGATCGGAGGGGGACTAATGCCTAAACTAGTGGCATGTGGGTCTGGATCATATCTGATTGGTTTCCAAGTCTGCCGGTTAAATACCTCCAATCTTCACAGGAAAACTAGATTCAGTTTCTTCCCAGATGTTTGGCAATAAATGTAGTCTGCAGTGCAGCTACATATTTTTCTCTAGTTAATACAACATTTTAAATAGGTTTCAGTAAAGAATAGCAACATAGTGGGATAAGGAAGTGGTGCTAAAAAATAGAACAAAGACTGAAATGTCTAAGGACTTTCATCTCATTAGAATAAAGTATTAGCTAATGGAAAATGCCTCCCCAAGCACTTAATGCATATTTGAACATTTTTTTGCTGAGGAAGAGGGTTTATGTGCTACCTTTCTGCCAGAAATGTTTGGTTTTTATACAGACTTAAGTTGTAAATGTTTTAAAATGTTAATGCTTACCATTTTTGTGTTGCTGGGGAGTATCTGACAAGGTACATTATAATAATCTTTAAAAAAGACCAGTGTTTTAATGCCTGGTAATTGTTTATTGACTATATGGATGTTCTTGGTGTGTGACCTCACAGGTCACAATGGAAATAGTTGTGTTATTTGGAGGGCTGGTGAGCGTCAAGACTTGACTTCTCCCTTCCGTCCAATTGTTCTTTGACTTGAGAAACTGCTTCCTTTTTGCTGGGCATGGCTCCCTGTTTATCAGATTTTATTGGCAACATAGCTGTTTGATAGTGAGGCAAAGAAATAGTTGTGTTATTTGGAGGGCTGGTGAGCGTCAAGACTTGACTTCTCCCTTCCGTCCAATTGTTCTTTGACTGAGAAACTACTTCCTTTTTGCTGGGCATGGCTCCCTGTTTATCAGATTTTATTGGCAACATAGCTGTTTGATAGTGAGGCAAAGCAGTTTAGACCAGTTTGACAACTGGAAACTTGATATTTTTTGTTAGTTTACTTAACCCGCTCATTTAAATTCTTTGCTTTTTCATAGGTGAACTACATTCTGCGCTCTGAGTCATTGTTGAAGATCTCTTTTTAAGACCCCCCCCCCCCGATACCTCTGTGTGAACACATCTATACAGGAATTGTGCTCGGCTTGAATCTTCAGTGAAAGCAGTGGTTTGTTTGTTACATGTTTTTTATGTATTAATATGTTTTGACATTCCAAACCAGCTTGAAATCTGATGTTTTATGAAAGCTTTTCTGTTGAAAGCACATAAACTTAATCAAAGAGTGATAAAATAAACTTTTCTTTGCTCCAAAGAAGGGAGACGCTAAAGTTAGTCCTCCACAAATTAATTATTGCTTTAATTATTGCACAACTTTTCATGTTTTTCCTTTTGCCCAAAAACATTCCAGTTGTTTGGTAGAAAGTCAGTAATTCAGTATAATATATTAAACATTGCCCTTGAATGTATCCGGCAGCTTGAACATTTCTGTTACAGTATATCACACTGAAGCTATTTTAAGTAATATTTTTGAAATGTAATCATATTTTTTTTTATAATTCCAGACAATTATTAAAATGATTGATTTAAAATGAATACACATGGAGCTTACTTTAAGTGATTTAGCTGTGCTTGAATCAGCTCAAAGTTTCAAATGAAAAGAATATAGATATATTTGTGATGGACAGAGATTAGTTTTTTCCCTGAGTCCGACTATTGACGGTTAAATGGATGTTTTTGTTCCAATACTGAAACTGTCTTTATTATGTACTATTGTCTGTATATACTGTATGCAAATTATTCCTCTGAAATGGTTTATTTTTTAGACAGAAAAAAACATATTTTGATTTAATAAGAGTAATATGTTTCAAACCTCCATATATTTAGAGAATTGTTAATCTACTAACCACTAATTGTGCATATTTACTGTATAAGGGTTGAATGCATGTGTGAGAGAGGATATGTGTGGAGTTGGGAGAATATTGTTGCCATATTGCTGCTCTCTGACATTGGGGACATTGGGGGTTGTTCTTTATTGTGTCACATATGTACACCTCCTTTTTTAATTTACAGGGTTTTACAGTGGAAAACTGCAGTGCCACACATCATGAAGGGTTTAAACGCATATATAGCTATCGTATCAGATATATTCAATTATATTTCCCAGGTTTAGAGCAGCATTGAAAGAATATCTTAAAGCTACAGCGATATATTGATGATATATTGTATTATGTGACATTTCCTTAACACAGTGTGACTTTTTCTTGATGCTCCTACTAGATGCTAATGTGAAGGACTTATGTCCAGCATCTAAGGGTCAATAAGAATGTTTATTGAATTATAAATTGTTTATGATGTAGCTGTTATTGTCTGACTAGAAACTGAATATGTGATTCTCTCTCTCCTTCTGTTCTACTCTAAATGTTTCCAACTTCCTAATGTATTTCATACAAATCTGAATGGAAAGTTACAAGTATTAAATGCAAGCGATTGCTGATGGCTGTAAAACTGCACTGTTAAGATGAAGCGTGTCTTGTCTAAGGTGCTTTTTTCTTCCTTTGGCATTCTGCTATAATTGTCTTAAACTACATGCATTAACTTTTTCCTGGTTTTGTCTGACATGCTTGCTAGTATAAACACTGGACAAAACATTTTTTTTTCTTTCCAAAGAAGACTTGTCTATGTCTGTGCTAATTGTAGAATATTGTTTCTGAAGAGTACCAAATCATAAATTTACTTTTTTGGGGGTTCTTGATTAATAAAATTTATTCAAACAAGGTTTGTCAAATGCGTCGTTTGATGGTTTGAGCTCGAATGTGAGTTGGAATATCTTAAGATCTGCCACAAACGTGTTAATCAATAACTTGCAACAGCTTAAGAACGGAATAACATACAAGTCAAATTTTTCATTTGTCTGGCTTCCCTTTAGCTCAGTAGTCAAGCTTTAGCTGCACAGAATATTTTGGCTAACTCAACAAAAAATGACAAATAGATGCAAAAGACAAGTTTCAAAATTGGTGGTCCTTTATTGGTGTACACTCAGAAAAAGGTACAAAACTCATTGAGGTGGTACTCTGTCAAAAGGTAATATGTATTTTTAAAGTACTATGCATAATTTGGAGGTAAATAAGGAACAAAGATGCCAAAGTGACAGCTTTGCGCCTTTTTTCTTTGATATATACACCTAGAATGTATCCACGTTAATAGCCCTCTTAGGTTTTTAATTATTTCTTTGAGATATAACTTAGAATCATGTTTTTTTTTTGTGGAGAGTTTTGCTGAGAGAGTATGTTTCACTTAATCACATGGATACATGCCACTTCATTACTTGCAGAAGGCAGACACATTTTGTTCCACACGACACAATTCTGGCTTTAAAAATGCATTTGAAGCTTTATGTGGAATTTTGGTGTTAAATGAGCCTTCCATCCTTAAGTTGTGAAGCACCACAGAATATTGTAAATTCTCTTTTTGCCTGACATGAAAGGCTTTTTAAAAGTATTTTTCCTGTGATAAAGTCTTTTAAAACAAATTTTGGCTGAGCTGAGTCATTCTATGGCTACAGCTACTCCTCACGCGTCGGTCACCCACAAGTCTTTAAAACACGCCACATTTCCAGAAATTTGCCTGACAAGACATCACACCACATACTTCTCAGAAAACATAGGCTAAAATGCTGTTAAGTGGCTCACAGATCATAAACGATTTAGCTTTTCTCAGACTGGATCCATTTTGTGGCATCTCCTGTTTTCTCAGTTCCCGTTTCTCTCTTTATTTAAACTCTATAATACTTTATTAAAGGAATAGTTCACCTACACTCTTAAAAATAAAGGTGCTTAAAAGGTTCTTCACAGCGATGCCATAGAAGAACCATTTTTGGTCCCACAAAGAACCATTCAGTCAAAGGTTTGTTAAAGAACCATCTCTTTCTTACCTTTTTATAATCTAAAGAACCTTCTTTCTCCACAAAGAACCTGTTGTGACACAGAAAGGTTCTTCAGATGTTAAAGGTTCTTTATGGAACCATTTAGACAAAAAGGTTCTTCTATGGCATCGTGAAGCACCTTTATTTTTAAGAGTGTACAAACGAAAAATTGCTGCAAATAAGGCCATCTAAGATGTAGATTAGTTTGTTTCTTAATCAGTGCAGATTTGAAGAAATTCACATCAGTTGTCTACCTATGGATCCTCTGCAGTGAATGGGTGCCGTCAGAATAAGAGTTGATAAAAACATTAGAATAATCCACACGACTTCAGTTTATCAATTAACATCTTGTGAAATGAAAAGCTGTGTTTGTAAAAAAACAAATCCATTCATTAAGGTGTTATAACTTTAAGCCATCGCTTGTGGCCAAAATACGGATTGCTTGTGGATTATTGTGATGTTTTTATCCGCTGTTTGGTCTCTGAATCTAACGGCACCCATTCACTGCAGAGGAAACATTGGTGAGCAAGTGATGTGATGCTAAGTTTCTCCAAATCTGTTCTGATGAAGAAACAAACTCATCTACATCTTTAACGGTAAATGTGCAGCAAATTTTTCATTTTTATTGGGTGAACTATTCTTTTAAAGTTTAAAGTATAACAGCATGACTTTAGTGCATTGGCTTAGCTCAGAGATCCATCATCCAACTTAAAATATGCATTTAGATCTAAAGAATTTTACACAGCCTGTTACAGTTTTACCATACAATGAAGACAAAGAAGCTCTCATCTCCCCAAACATCTGGGCTATTTTGGGTGTAAAGTTATAGGGTCCCCTAACCACACAGGTCATTCAGTAAAAACAAAAGGATCCCCATTTCTCCTCAAAAACCAGACACTGTGGTAATCATTAACACATCCTGAAAGCAGGAAACGTGGACATCTCTTCCAAACGTCCTCCAAGCTGTGACTGGCAGTCAGTTGCGGTGTAATTACATTTAGCCATATTGGTTACAGACCGTTTCTATTTTTTTCAAAACACAGGGGTGCTTTTACGGATAAATGCGTTCATTATGTCGGATGGCCTGCTGACGTCTGCGGTGAGACAATTATCTATTTTTAACTTAACTGGAGACATAAGAGCAACATGTAGTGCTGCGAATGCTCAATGTCAAAAACACGATAGATCACATGGTTCAAAACACATGAGAAGCTCCTCGCTGGGATTGTGTTTATGCAGAAAAATATTCCAAACATTTCACTAATTTGGATTAACTGTCTCCAGAAAACCTCTAGCAAACAACTTCTAGGAAAACATCCTTTTATTAGACCTCAAAGCAAATGTAATGAAATTTGTCACTCAGCTATTTAAAAAATGTTTTTTTTGTTTGTGTCCAAAATAAAATAACCCTTTAAAAATATTTTTTAAAGATCTATCTATTTTCAAGAAGTTAAACACTAAATTTATTTATGTCTAGAGTCATGACGTGATATAACCATTAAATAAAAAAAGTTATATTTTTCTTGATTACATGTTCACATCGAAATGAAAGAAATTTAAATATTTTATAAAGGTTAAAAGTATTGCTTACAAATATCATTGGTTTTTACATTACATTTGACCTTTTTGGGGAGTCGCATCACATTTTACAACCTGAAATAACCTTGCATTGTGTAAAACCAGACACTGTGGTAATCATTAACACATCCTGAAAGCAGGAAACGTGGACATCTCTTCCAAACGTCCTCCAAGCTGTGACTGGCAGTCAGTTGCGGTGTAATTACATTTAGCCATATTGGTTACAGACCGTTTCTATTTTTTTCAAAACACAGGGGTGCTTTTACGGATAAATGCGTTCATTATGTCGGATGGCCTGCTGACGTCTGCGGTGAGACAATTATCTATTTTTAACTTAACTGGAGACATAAGAGCAACATGTAGTGCTGCGAATGCTCAATGTCAAAAACACGACAGATCACATGGTTCAAAACACATGAGAAGCTCCTCGCTGGGATTGTGTTTATGCAGAAAAATATTCCAAACATTTCACTAATTTGGATTAACTGTCTCCAGAAAACCTCTAGCAAGCAACTTCTAGGAAAACATCCTTTTATTAGACCTCAAAGCAAATGTAATGAAATTTGTCACTCAGCTATTTAAAAAATGTTTTTTTGTTTGTGTCCAAAATAAAATAACCCTTTAAAAATATTTTTTAAAGATCTATCTATTTTCAAGAAGTTAAACACTAAATTTATTTATGTCTAGAGTCATGACGTGATATAACCATTAAATAAAAAAAGTTATATTTTTCTTGATTACATGTTCACATCGAAATGAAAGAAATTTAAATATTTTATAAAGGTTAAAAGTATTGCTTACAAATATCATTGGTTTTTACATTACATTTGACCTTTTTGGGGAGTCGCATCACATTTTACAACCTGAAATAACCTTGCATTGTGTAAAAATATCAAATTAATTTGTCTCATTCTAAATGAAAATTAATCTGATACTTGTTGACCTTAATACAGTCATAAGGGTCTGCAGGGGTTCTTTCGGTGATATCATTTCCTGTTTCTTTTTCTTCTTCTGTTTGTTTCTGGATGTGTCACACCACATTACTTTTTATCAATTTTAAGTTTTAAAAAATATTAATAAGCAATGAAGTAATTTTGTAAAGTAGTTTTTTTTAAAGAAATGTTGTTGCTTTTATTAATTTATTTCTGCATTGCCCTGACATTTTTACTTTATGGCCCCCAAAAATATCAATTTCAAAGTCAATGTACACTACCGTTCCATTTTTACCATTCCAAAAAAATGTATAAAAAAATAATAATGAATGCATGAATTTGACCAAAAGTGAGAGTAAAAACTTTTACATTGTTGCAAAATATTAATGTTGTTCTTTTGAGCTATATATATATATTTAAAAATCCTGAAAAATTAGCATAATTTTAGCATATATTAAACTAGAACAATTAACTGAAATTGTAATATTTTATAATATTACTTTTACTGTATTTTTTATTTAAATGCAGCATTGGTAAGCCTCCAAACTTTTATTAGCATGTTTATTGAGTATGATTAGTCTGTATGAAAAATGTTACAAATGGAGATTGTTATTAAATAAAGGCTATAACGTGTTGTAATGTGTGTTTTTAGTGATTGATAAACATCAGTTAATCATTTTTAATAATTTTGTCAAACTATAAAAATATATGAAATGTAACAACTAGTTCCCAAGCAATTTCTTATGATGCCCAAATAATAAATCTTAGTTGAGGTATAAACACATGGAGTAAGTGGTTAGATTTTAATTGACATAACTTGCTGTAGTTTTCTAAATGTTTGACCAATTAAAACATTTTAGCTGAATGGACTATAAAACTAGTTCAGTAAAGGTTGAGCCAACTAAAAACTAACAATTGAGATAACACTTTGAAATCAGAAATCGACTGAATGTTACTAAATAATAATTAGTTGGAACAGCTTGAAACTTTTTTTTTTTTTTACAGTGTATGCATGAATAAAAAAAAAAACATTGTGTTATGTCATTGACCCTGTTATCACACTGGGCAGATGAGTACAGCAGTATGTTCTTTACTTAGAAGTTATCACAAATACATTCACTTAAACATGTAATATGTGTCACATACAAAAGAAATCCAAAAACCCTTAGATACAGAAACACCGCTACTATGTGGCTTTAACCAATTCCAAAGTTTACACACTGAACATCCCTTCACGCTCGACCATCCTTGAGTACACATGAGTGTGTGAACAGCTGGGTGTGTACTGGATTTGGCTACAGTATCTCAGCGTGGGGCTGCACATGCTCTGATAGCTGCCTCACTGTGCAAACATGCTCAACTACACCAGAGTGTTCAGACAGTCGCAGTTCACATGTTCCACAAGTATTACTGCACATTGATGCAAAAGTTTTAACGCCTGCTAAAAGTCACAACACTACTCACTTTGTCTTTCTAAGGCAACTTTATCAAGAGTCACATGATGCAGCATAACATCATCTCCTACTTGAGGCACTAAATTATTGTCCAAAATATCGTCTAGAAGAACGCATGTAGCAACATAGTGGTAAAACCCCTTTAAACCATTTAAAATTTTAATTCTAAGTCTAAACTGTATCATGTTAAATGTAAAAACTGACAATAGTCCTACATTCAGTCATGCTGTCTGTGGGCTCAACAGACACATAGACCGTAAAGGCAACAGATAAATGACATTCTTAATTTAGACTTTCTTTTTTATACACAAATTGTCTCAAAAAGCTAAGACTAAAGACAAAAAGAGCCTCTCATTTTATCCTCTCATATCACCTTGTGGCCAAATATGGCATAAAATCTGAACAAATAAGACACTTAAAGAAACATTTTAAAAAACATGGGATAAGAACAAATAAAACAATGGCAAGGAACTTTTTATAAAATAGCCTTAATTAGATATTAAACACCTTCTTAAGGTTGAACATATGAACCTACCCCGTGTTCATATTGCATTCTCACATTTGGTCAGAAATGTACCTAAAGTATTCAGGTAATCTATATTTTCCACAGCATCTCTAAGATCCAGTGTATGAAACCATTTGGAATGAGGCTGCTAACGCTCATGTTGGAAGTTTGCACGGTCCCGTGTGCAGCTGCAGCGCCCCCTGTCTGTGAAGAGCACTTAAAGTTCTAAATTCCAAAGGCATTGTGTGTGGACTGGCACTGGATGTGTAGTGGTAAGTTAGCGTGTCGTAGTAGTGGTACTTGACCGGTTTGCCGTCAGGATCATGAGCGAAAGGCCAGAAGCCGTACAAGTGGATCTCATCACAAAAGCGTGTGGCCATGGTGTACATCAGGAGTCCAGTGGTGGGTCTTTTGATCTGGACATGATTGGTCAACCAGTATCTGAAAGAAAATCAATGATTACTTACAAACATAAGACTGAGTGCATGCTTTCTTACAATTATTATGATGTATGCTGTTTTATATGTGTAGATCAATTACATTGAAGGGATAGTTCACCCAAAAATGAAAACTCTGTCATATATACTCACCCTCATGTCGTTTGAAACCCCTTAAGACCATTCATCTTTGGAACACAAATTAAGATATTTTTTTAAGAAATCTGAGAGCTATCTAACCCTGCATAGACAGCAACACAACTGACACGTTCAAGGCCCAGAAAGGTAGTAAGGACATCATTAAAATAGTCCATGTGAAATCACCGGTACAACAATTTTATGAAGCTACGAGAATTCTTTTTGTTTGGCAAAATTCTTCTCTTCTATGTCAGTCTTTGTGCGTTCAGAAGAGTACCATGATTTTTGTTTTCTTTGTGCACAAAAAGTATTCTCTTAGCTTCATAAAATTACGGTTGAACCACTGATGTCACATGGACTATTTTACTAATGTCCTTACTACCTTTCTGGGCCTTAAATGTGTCAGTTGTGTTGCTGTCTATGCAGGGTCAGAAAGCTCTTGGATCTTATCAAAAATCTTAATTTGTGTTCCAAAGATGAACGAAGGTCTTACGGGTCTGGAACCACATGAGGGTGAGTAATTAATGACAGAATTTTCACTTTTGGGTGAACTATCCCTTTAATAAAATCTTCAGAAAGATGACAAAGTTGAATTTTTAGCAGCCATTAGTCCAGTCTTCAGTGTCACATGGTACCTCAGCAATCATACTAATATGCTAATTTGGGGCTGTAAAAACCTTTATTCCTATTATTTATATTGAACATTTTTGCTGCTTAAGAGTTTTGTGGAAGCTGATACGTATTTTTTTTAAGAATTGTTCTATGAATTGTTTTGATGAAAGTTCAAAAGAACAACATTAACTTTAAATTAAAAACTTTTGTAACATTATAAATGTCTTTCCTGTCACTTTATCAATTGAATGTGTCTTTACTGAATAAAAATAGCCATTCCTCTCAAAAAGAAGAAGAAAAGAAAGAAAACTCACCCAAAACTTGAACAGTAGGTGTATAAGGTTTTTAAAAAGTGCCAATCCAAATGTCACAGGGGATTATAAAATCCTAAGTGTGTTAACAGCTAAGGTTACTAAAAAAGGTGCCTGAGCTCAGCTGCTGAATTTAGGCTAAATCCCCTTTTTACAATATTCTCACGCTAAACTCGTCCACATCCAAACCTGACGGCTGTGCCGCTCTTCCACGTTTAAAAGGAGAAGATCAGACAATTGAACAATGTCCATTAAGATGCACTGAACCCTCTCCAGTCCACTCACCCCTGAATAACCCTCACAATGGGGCTCTCTCTGTGTATCCGTGAGGTGTCATTCATTCAGAACGGTTGAGGAAAAAGGGGGGGGCTTGGAGGAAAGGAGTTTCAGATAACAAAGAGGATCCAATATCTTAAAGCTACCTCTGGTCTTTGTACTTTAGGGCTGAGTACAGAATTCTGCTATCTGATTCATTTGGGATTTAAAAAGAAATTCTAAAAATTCTATTTCATAATATTTTAACTTGGAATTTATTCCTGTAATGGCAAAGCTAAATTACCAGCAACCATTACTCCAGGTGTCAGTGTCACATGATCTTTTAGAAATCTTTTTAATATGCTGATTTGCTCAATATTTTTGTGGAAAATGTTAAATCTCTCTCTCTCTCTCAATATATATAGAACAGTATTGTATCAATTAAACATTCTCTCTGCTAATGCTGTAAATTATAGCGGGCACTGATTCAGACCTACTCAAACTGGTAACTTTATAAATGTATGCCATGTTTGTGAATTATTATTTAAAAAGAATCAACTCATAAAAAGAATTGTTTTTGGCATGCATCTAACAAGGACAACTCAATTTAAAATATTGTAACATTCAATACAGACAGCAAACCTACACTGAAAACATAAAATGTAGTTTCTTTTGCTGTAACACTGATGATTAATCAACAAGTACAAATACATTTTCATATAGCTACTGAAAATAAGCATAAATTATTATTTATTTTTTTTAATTTTAAAAATGGAATGCACCATGTAAAGCTATTTAATGACTTAAACGTGCTAATCTTCCTTCCATTTAAACTACATGGATTTTTTTTTTCAAAGTTGTAAAAAAAAAATCCTGAAGTACGTTTGACAAGAAAATGTGTTTTTCTACTCAATTTCTTTTTCTTTGTAACCGTTTGTGAAATTTACTAGCAATTTCTGAGGTTCTGAAAATGTTTGTTTCATTGTAGATCTTTCAATGTTTTTCATTTCCAAATGAGTGTATGCAGATTATATCATTTTTAAATGAGCTATTCCTTTACATATGTACTACTTTTTAATAATTTGATCAACTACAACATATTGTAATGGCATATTTTCCTCAATACACCATTCACTTAACAGCCGTCTCTTGCCTGACCTTTATTCTGGCCCCAGCAACCCATGTTACACAGATGGATCTAAGAAAAACCATCCTCGGCTAGGTGCATTGTAAGGATGGTGGGCTCTAGCCACTCTGCTCCAAGGGAGGGCTGAATAGCAGACTTAAAATATGCAGAGGTCAATGAAAGAGGCAAAGGTTGCGTGCTATTTAAAGACAGCCAACTACAATTGAGCCCAGAGGGGCTTGAATTCATTGAGCGAACTTACAAAGACCTTCTGTAAAAAATACAGATATATAAATGCTGGTAAACACTTGCGCCTCGGTCCACTTACAGGAACAGCCCCACACTGTGGTCGCAGAGTAGGATGTGAATGTATTGATGCTTGAACTATAAATAGCGAGAGGCTTGATACACATGCTTCAGCGATCATGAGTGTTGAGTAGGCTTAAATGCACAGACACGTACCCTCTGACAGCATGGAGCAGACGCAGGGAGGGGAAGGCAGTGCGGACGTTCACGGTATGCAGAAGAATTAGGCGGATGGCCCACTCCACTCGCTCCTCTCCTCCTTTAGCCATGAAGGCAGGGATCCACAGCACACTCCCGCTGAGGCTCTGCAGCCTGTGGACGAAGCGCTGTACCCACTCCTCACTATTCAGGTCCTGAAAAGCACGCTGCACCACAGAAGGGTTCATAGTCACCAGACTGGTGCGCAGGCCCACATCAGTCGCATACTCCTCCACTGGAGCCAGGTTACACCTTGGAAACACACACACCACACACTAAATATGCATGCACACACATGCATGTATATATTTAAGAAAAATAAGTTATATTTGAAATATATTTATATATAATATGAATTTAAATATATATGTAAATATTTACGAAATATTGTATGTGTGTGTATTTATATATATACATAATAAAATGTACACAATACACGCACACATATTACGTAAACAAAAACGTTTATTTTGGATGCGATTAATCGTTTGACAGCACTACTTATTATCTCAAGTTACTTCCTTTACATATTGTATACGTAAATGCTTAGGCCTGTGTGTATTCACATGGTGACATATGATCAAGCCTTAGTTTTCAAGTAGCAAGCTATCAACAATAAACATATCTGAAGTTTATTTCACTCTGCATGTCTGCTTCAAAGAGAATACATTACTCCCATAACATACTCTACACAAATGTGTCAGTGCAGATCCTTCAAATAAGTGTTGCATTTTCGCTGTTGCCAAAAGGGGTGCGATAGCACAGACTAAACAATCTTCTTTTACGGTTATTTTTCCACACACACCTTTCAAGACAAACCTACTGTCTGTTTGATAGTTTGATAATCTGTTGCAGGTGCTTTTTTTGAACTTCAACTAAAATATGAATACTGAATTGGTGGTGAGGGGTTATGAATGTATCACTGAAGGGAACTGTCTTCAGAAAAGTTTTGATGGCAATTGCATTTTCTTCCCCTCTTACCTCCGTATAAAGCAGTGTTTATAAGCGCAGCAGTGTTTTGTTTACAGCAGTATCCAAAGAAACGCTACATTGCTGCTGTTCCATAAGCGCCACCTGCTGTCAATGAGTGAATTTGCATTTCTTTAGCCCCTCTGTTGTTTTTGTTTCAAGGAAGATATTTGATGTAGCATCATTTTACAAAGATGAAGTCAGACCGTTCTGTTTTTGCTTTAAATATTGAAATTATACAATCTAATTCAAATAAAAACAACTCTTGCAACATGTGTAGCATATTTGTTTGGATCGTGATTAAAATGCAGTGGTTACATAGAAACAGATATTTCTGTTTAAAGCCAATTTGCCTGTTATAGAGCAAATCAACAAATAAATTAGCTTTAAAAATAAATAAATAAATAAATAAATAAAATAATATGCAACCAGTATTGGAATTGGGTAATTTGCTTGTTTAAAAAAAAAAAAAAATTTCGGAATCGGCACCAGCCATGAAAAATTATGATTGGTGCATCACTAATTAAAATACTAAATAAAAGGTCTCAAGTTGGAAGTACAATCTATCCAAGTGAAAAAAGTACACTTCCATAATGTACTTAGTCCTCTATTATCGCACACTAGTTTTGTACTTAATATACTAAAAATTATGATTTAGTACTTGAGATAATCTTAAGATCATCTAAGTGAACTCAACTGTGCTATTTTGGGACACCGAACTATAATATGCTTTTAAAGAGCAGGTCATATGTTTTTTTTTAAAGTGTCCTAATATTGTGTTGGAGTCCCCTACAACAGGTTTAAATGCATCAAAGGTCAGAAAACACTGTTATTTTCCCAGAATTTACATATATACATAGAGTCATTTGTCCATGATTTCGAAACGGTTCGTTCGATTCAGTTCTGAGCGAAATGTCTGTAAACCCCTCCCTTCCATAAGCCTATTCTGCTCTGATTGGTCAGCTAGCCAAGCCTGTTGTGACTGGCATAAAGAGGAGCGCTTGAGCAAGTTAGCGAGTGCTACCATCGGTGTTGCCAAATCCGTGGTTGTTTTTGATGTCGCGGGTTGTAGCGACCCCAATAACGTCATATTTAGGCACTGGAATGGGAATTTACCAGGGGAACCCCAACTGAAAGAGTGTATTTTACACCCCAGAATGCGATTTTTAAAGGGGAACCACCCTCGAAACACGATTGGGCTAGTTTTGAGTAGCAATTGGGCTGGTTTTGTTGTGACAACCTGGCAACCATAGCATGCACCTTTACATAAAACAATAATCTAGTGCTTCAATCAGTTCTTAAAATAAATGACAAAAACATTTTGTTTAACACTTATGCAAGCGAATCATGCCCACAGCTAAAGTTTAGCTGCTAAACTGTAAACACTTAAAAAAACAATAATGGTGGATACGTTAGCCGAGTGCTAACGTGACTAACTGATGAAACAATACAGTTTGAAAACCAAAATATGTCTACTGTAATGTCTGAAGAACGACAGACAAAAGACGCTCCGTGTCTTAACCTTTAATTATAACGCAGAACAGCTGTATCACATGCGCACCAGCCTAACTAACTCGTCTCTCTTTACCGGGTCTTTTACTCCCTGCATTAACCATAACTACATAAACAGCACTTTCACAATGATTATAAAGTCGGTGCGCTACACTAGATTCTTTATTATTAAACAAAGTAATTAGAACAACGACAGTCTACATTAATCAACACATTCTTAGGAAATAGTGGGTTCACAGCGAATTATCAGACCTATTTCAGTAAAACAGTAATATCCTGCTTTACCTGGAAACCTAAAGCAGCACTAGCTATACATCACATATTAGCACAAAAAAAACTAGATATTTTGAGCACTCAATTGAAAATGTACACATAATGCATCAATTGTACTTACAGGTTGTGGTTCGGAGAGCTTATTGGTCCAAATAAAGAAGATTAGAAGCCAATGAATATAAAAGGCAAGCTTAGAGAAGCAGTCCTGGGTAAAATGACGAGCACAACAAAAGGTTCGAATTGTATTGCACTGTTACCCAGTGACGTAGATCGGTAACAGGCAGAAGATTCGAAAATATAACGACTTAAGGCGATTCTGAGTCGACTCTTTCTTTTGAGAGACAATATCTTTATTCATCATGTACTTTTTTGATTAACAACTTTGCAGACTTTTTACATTGAAGGCTACCTTACAAACTGCAAAAGAGAGATTTTTCGAAAACCCATATGACCTGCTCTTTAACATACTATCTCTGTATTTAAAATATGTATTTAGTCACCACTTGTAGCACACTTGAGTGTACTAGTGTATGAAAGGTGAAAGATGGGTTCAAGTGAAAAATTTAAAAGCCCTGCCGGACTACTGAGCATCAAGAGTGACATATAAACAGCTAAAAAGTACGAACGAGTAAATGACCTTCACTCCAGACTTGCTTCATTTTAAAGCAAGTAATTTATCTTTGTATAAACTACAATATTAATACTACAGTAGGCATTATCTTCTCACATGCAGAATACACCTACAGACTAAGCAAGTGCCTTTTAAAGCACATCCCATCATTTAACTTCAAAAAATCCATAAAGACACACAGAGGTGACTTTAAAGCAAATACTGAGCGCAGTGTTGGCATTATCATCTTGCCACAATACCTGGAAAACCTTTCAACACTGGCACCATGCCGACTGCCAAGGCTTAGCTGTCACGGTCACACTCCCACACAGTCTTGCCCTTACCCAGCAGAAAAGCCATGCCAAACACACAGGAGGGATTTAAGTTCCTCCATTACTTAATCTTCGAGGCTCTGTATGTCCCTGGACTGGGGCTGAATGACATTAATGTCCTAAGAGCACAGCTGGGCTGATGAAGACTCATTTAGGATTGGGAATCTCACAGTATTACACTAGTATATCACATGAAGCACATTGCTGTAAAAGCTTTCGGCTGTAGGCAGAGCACTTTACAGGCAAGTGAACTGTAGTCACTTTTAGAAGACAGCCTAATTACGTTTCCAGGACTGTGGCTTAGTATGACTTATACAAATGTCATATTGGCTCAGTTGGTCACTAATTGCAGTATGTATCACCCTTCAGTTCTGAAAGCCTTCCGACAGTATGAGTCAAGCCTGGATGTAGTACTGACAGCTATTTCAAAAGTGCATTGTGTCGCATACAGATCGTAATGTGTTTGAAATCCAACCATTTCTTTAAAGCAAGTTTCAAGTTGAATGTAGAGAATGTGAATCTACGGCTGCAAAGATACAAACGGCACAGAAAATGTTTTAATAAACTTCATAATAAATGAACATCAGCCTTGCCGCTCTAAGGTTAATCCTACTCATGATGAAACCTCTGTATCCGAGATTTTTTTCTGCCTGTTATTCATAAAAACAAGTTTCTGCAAAAAAAATTAAAATTGTGACGTGTAAAAATGAGTCACTGTAAGATATAAAATCACAGTTACAAGAAATAAAGACCAATTTATGAGAAATAGTGGCAATTGCATGACATTTTTTTTTTACACTCTTTTAAATCTGGTATTAAGGACCAAAAAAGGAAGGTTCACATTATTTCTTTTAGGAAGTATATATATAGAGATTTTTTTCTGCCTGTTATTCATAAAAACAAGTTTCTGCAAAAAAAATTAAAATTGTGACGTGTAAAAATGAGTCACTGTAAGATATAAAATCACAGTTACAAGAAATAAAGACCAATTTATGAGAAATAGTGGCAATTGCATGACATTTTTTTTTTACACTCTTTTAAATCTTTAAATCTGGACCAAAAAAGGAAGGTTCACATTATTTCTTTTAGGAAGTATATATATATATATATATATATATATATATATATATATACATAAGTTCTAGTTTTAGGACATTGTTTTATAATTATTCTTTACAGCTAGTTTAGGTGGATTTATTGTTTAATTCAGGATGAGAGCTGGCTAAGGTTACATCAACAGCACACACTTTTGAATGCTACAACACAAAACAGAAGAAAAGTTGTTTACCTAATGACAAAGTCATGTGAATCAATCTCTCTGCCGCAGCTGCTATTCAGTAGTATCCCAGAGTTCCCTACGATGGCACATTGTTTGTAATGCTGGTTCTTCATGGGAGACACAGTCGGCAAAAGGTGGTACAGGTTCTCAGAGATGTTTGTGGTGCTCTGGCGGTCAAATATATAATGAATTACATCCCCGGGTTTAAAGGTGCTCTTAAGAATTGAGATGTCCCTCTCAGCATCCAGGAACCTCAAAATGTTTTTCCTGGAAGGAAAATGAAAAACAACAACACACTTTATGAAAGCTAAGGGATTAAAAAACCAAGTATTAACAGGGAACCACATTCTTTAGAAATGTCATACTGTGCATTTGAATAAATTCAAGCCATACCTGATGAGGTTAGACAAGGTTCTGTTGAAAGTCCATTCTGGTGAGAATGAATTGCTGGTTTTGCTCTTCATGCCTGGCAGTGGAATTGGAGAAGAAAAGACTTTGCTCTTTCGATAGGTGACTAGTGAAGTAGGAACACTATTCAGGACTGAATTTCTGATGGAGGAAAAATACCATGTTTATGTGCATGTCTGCCAAACATCACTGTAAGACACAGCTACAAATAACAACATCTGTCACCTCAAAAAATACTGGCAGCTATGTTTAATGAATTCTTGAAACCCTGATAAATCAGTAATATGAAAAAAAAGATTTTAAGTACATTTAAATAATTATAAATAATTAACATGCAAATAAACTGAAAATTGAATACATTTACATTTAAAATGTCTTGGTTTAGGTCTATAACACTGAGAAACAGACTTAAATATGTGGTTGTAAGCATCAATGACATTTTCTCACGAAAACACCATAAATCATAACTGATATAACAAATCAGATTACAAACCTGTTGGACTGAAGGACAAAGCGAAACTTCTGTGAATCCTCAATGTTCCTAAGAGCAGAAGGCATAAAATATTCATCATCATTATCCAGTAATATGACCATTAATAATGAGGTAAAGGCAATTAGACCCTGGACTGGAAAAATATATGAAATTGAATTATGATGATGTTTATTTAGGACTTAATATAAGCCGTTCCACTTCTAAACTCTTTAGAATATTTTGATGGTACAAACACAAGGTTATGGTTATTACTGATTAATTATTTCATAAAAATAAAGTGTCCGAATATTTACTAGAGGAATCACCTTAAAGGAATAGTATACTCGCCCTCAGGCCATTCAAGATGCAGATGAGTTTGTTTCTTCATCAGAACCGATTTGGATAAATTTAGCATTACATCACTTGCTCACCATGTGTTGAATTTGTTCATTATAAACATGCAACTTTTCACATCACAAGATAACTGATGGACTGGTGTCTTGTGGATTAATGTGATGTTTGTATCAGCTGTTTTGACTCTTATTCTGACGGCACCCATTCACTGCAGTGGATCCATTGGTGAGAAAGTGATGTATTGCCAAATTTCTCCAAATCTGTTTTGATTAAGAAACAAACGCATCTACACCTTGGATGGCCTGTGGGTGAGCAAATTTTCATTTTTGGGTGAACTATTCCTTTCAGACATAACGGCAAGGATAATAGGTAACTGACATCATGCCGTTCAAAAAACCTCTTCCTGCAGGGTGCCCCCCTTCAAAGCAGTTAGGACAGGATAGCATTGTCTCCTTCAGCAAATCAGTCCTATTTGTCTACCACTCACTGTAATGCTCTCCATGTTTCCCTCAAAGTCATGGCTACGAGCATTATTAAGCAGACAGAGCACAGATCTCTTAAAATTCTGGGGAGCAGCTTCAAATGCAGATTTAATAGTGGTGTTGCGTCAAAGCGCTTATAACTGCTCTGAGATATACCCCTTAGATCCTTTGTTTGATATGGAATTATATTCTAAATTGCAATAAATTATAAATCTCGCCAATAACTTAAGCAAAAATTAGATCATAAGCATCATCTAATGCCTTCTGACTGCTAGTAAATGAGGTGTGAAATTTCCAAATTGGGATTTTACAATTCTATTTTGTCTCTGGGATATTTTGGGTTAGCAAATATGAGGGAGGAAAATATTCCCATTCCACGCTTAATGGATAAATAGTAATCAGTGCAGCAGAAATGTGAAATACAATCTCACGGTATACAGAAACAAGCCAAATACTTTGCATAAAATGTCAAATGTGGCAATTCTAGGCATGATCCATTTAAAAATTAAGCCCTATATGCACATCTTGGCAGCATACACTTGTGCTTGAGTGTTGTTTTCTCATGCAATTATTCTTGCAATTAATCCATCTACACACAAACATTCTTCTCGCTTAAGAGCTTTAAAGTGTATGTCCCGAGACAGCGAGATTTTTGCAATAATGTAAGCCTGAGGATTTCTGCTACAGGGTTCAATTATAACTGAGGAAAGGCAAACTGTTCATTTTTGTCTCCAGGCTGTAGCTTTAAAGTCACAAATCAAACAGTAATCCCCTAGCTGCCACAAACCACAGATCAGACTGTCTTTTCACTTGCCATGAATGGGCGCAAACAGAACATACTCAAGAGTAGAACAAAACCACAAACCAACAGCCATTCGTTACAGAGCACCAGGGTCAGCTGCATTTATCTGATGACTCTCATACAAGGTTTCACACTCGGCAAAGTCTGAAGGACTTGTGTTGGAGACCTGCCAAGCATTAATAATTTGAGACTATATACATATTAACAATATTCTGCAAAATCAGTTCCAAAATATTATCACTCTGCTGGTAAGTAACTCTGAATGGATAACAGATTAACTTTAAAAGCTTTAAAATCTCACATATCCCCTCCAGATCATACAGAACTATCAATGCCATCAAACTAACGTAATATCAAACGTAAGCTGTTCCCTCAAATTTAAGAACCCACAAACACAGGCTATGGCTTTGCAAACAATAGTCCTTGGGACAACACATTGTCTCCCTCTTTTGACTAGACACAGTATTACCCTGTTTGATGAAAGACCAAACCAGCCCTGCAGGAAGACACAGTTTAAAATGTAGTCTGTGTTTTATAACATTGTAGCTGGTCTAGGCTGGTTATTTGCTGTTCCAAAATGGGTATTAGCTGGTCCAAGGTGGTCATTAAGTTGGTAAGGTGGTAAATCGTCTTGGAACAGCTCAGTAGGGTGGTCAGGCTGGCTTTTTGGAATATGGTAGCTTTTTAGACAGCAACTGAAAAGCTTAGACCACCTAATGACCAGCTTGGACCAACTAGAGACCAGTTATTTTCCAAAACACAGCACCAATTTAAGATTGATTTTCCAATAGAAAAAAAAAATTATAATACACATAATAATCAAGTAGATAAAATGCACAGCTCTGTCATTTTCTTGTATTTAAAGTAATGGTATAAATACAAGCCAATGTAATACGCAGCTCAGGCTAGTCCTAAATGGACTGTCCATTGTTTGGGCTTCTACAAAGTCTCTCGTGAGACAATCAAAGCACGGAGGACAATGTCCTAACCATAAACATCACATAAACGGAGTGCAACTGTGCGTTGACACAAAGACCCAACAAGAATGCGATATATTCATCTGTATTGTTTATTGTACGTTAATCGAATTTACTTACGCGATTTCTTCCTCCACTTCCGATATATCAGCTATAATCACAAATATAACCAGGGCTGTCCCGATTCCAAACATCAGTATTCGGAATTCAAAAGACATGACTTGACCGATATGTGCGGTTCTATAGAAGCGTTGAACTATAAGCGCAATAGAAATCGGTTCTTCTTTCACACTGCTTCCTTACGCAGGGCAACGCATGTAATGTTCCTCCGTCTCCTCGACAAAGCCGGACCATTCTAACTGGCCGTGCAGGTTAGCGAACAGTTGTCTGCATTAAACATCACGTCCATCAGCTTCTTCCACCTCCACTAAAGTAGTGTAGAGATGAGGCAAACGTGAACGTCCTTTCTTCTCTTCTACTCCTGCCGCTACTCCTCGGAGATCTGGTGGGTGGCAGTTCCCTTGAAACTTTGCCTGCAAGGTGCATAATCTCACATATGAATGTTATGCGTTCAGTTAAACCGCGTAATTGGTATATAGTGGCAGAAGGCGTGGATTTGAAATTGAATATGAAATATGATTCCCCCTCTCCATCTTGCTCTCTTTGTTTCTATTTGACAAAGACACGGACGTTTGGTTCTCTACAGTGAGGACTTTCCATTGACTTCTATTGTTTTTAGATTGAGCTAATGGTATTTTCTAACCTCTAATCCTAAATCCTTGGCCTAACCAGGTGCGACGCGACAGGGTTACAGCGACAAACCATTTGTCTGTCCACATTGCCAACCAGAGCAGTTCCGTCTGCGCGCTTTCTTGTGCTGCGCAACCAGAACACCTTTTATTTTCACGACTTTCCTGCTGTTATTTAGGGCGGCATGCTTTTCATAATTTTCTTTGTTGAACTTTAGGGATTTGTCATATGATTTCCAATATTTCTCATCTTCCACAGTCAGCCTCACCTGTCACCTCATTCATGTTTAATGTTTAATATGCACGTCCAGGAGCGTTAATTCTGTTCAATTTAGCAACATTTGATCTATTTCCTGTTAATGTGCGAGACTTCCGTTTCATTAGCAGCTTTATAAATAACTAGAAGTAGGCCTATAACAGAGTGCAGTAACAGTAACACCGTTTTCTGACAGTTTGTTTATGATTGCAATACCCTACTAAATTAAAATTATATTATAACAAATAATAGTTTGCAATTTGAGTTTAATTTGAGGGCGAGAAATTTCTCACGCAGATTTCACAGCAGGTTACAGTTGATCACCATTATTTGCCACAAAAACAGAAAGCTGCTTAGTTTGAAAGAAACGTCTGTGTGACCTGTGCTTTATACATTACTACACTATTGACAATACATGTTTGTTTGTTTTTTTGCCGGTGAAATTTCGCTGCAATTTTAAAAATTTGACTGCACATTACAACAATATTTTTGTACAGCTAATATGACAGGAAGTGGCTGACAAACCTTGCACATTAAAGTTAAAAATGTCTGCCCCAGCTCTTACATTAAAATATTGTGGATGTTGCCATATATTTACAGTATATGGAAAAAAACAGTAAGTGCTGGATGTTAGCTAGTATATACTTGCTCATCGCCTTGCAGTCACAGCTGGTTAGAAAACAAATTTAATTGCTGGAGGTCACAATGTCAATGCGCTAATGGGGTTTTGCCGACATTGTAGGGACATTTGGTCATTTAAACCTACACACACACACACACACGCACACACAGGTTTGTTTTTGTGAAAAGTGGGGACATCCCACAGGCGTAATGGTTTTTATACTGTACAGACCGTATATTCTATTGCCCTACACCAACCCTACCCCTAAACCTACCCCTTACAGGAGACTTTGTGCTATTTCAGATTTTCAATACACTCCATTCTGTGTGATTTATAAGCGTTTTGAAAAGTGGGGACATGGGGTAATGTCCTGAAAAGTCACCTATGTCATACCTTTGTCATTATACAAATTGATGTCCTCATTTGTCACAAAAACACGCACATGCACACACATACACACACACACACACACACACACAAGCACCTGCTGCTTCAACCAACAGTTCTTTCATCTTTAATTCTGATCGTCTCTGATTTAATTGAAAGGTAGTAAAACTTTAATTTGCTGGTTGTTTCAGTGATCTACAACCCTATACAATTAGGCAGCATAATTGTTTTTTCAGCTAAGATTGACTGGTTATCATGATCACTCACCAAGTGTTTCACAACAGCAGATGTTATGAGAGGTATTAAAATTTGCTGTCTTTTTAAGAGTGCACCCAGCAGACATAACTGGAAAAAAGCTGACAAAATATTACTTACGAAGAATGTGCATGACCGTTTTCACCGTCTTCCAGGCTCAGGAATATACTCAAACAGTCCTGGCATATCATTTCTAAACCTACAAATGAAGAAGATTCTCGCACTGTGAAAGATGTACTGTTTATATCACAGTTTCCTGTCAGGTCTAACACCTGCACTGCTTATCAAAATATTCTTGTGTAGGCAAATGTAAGTTTGTATTAGAAAATACTGATATAAAGATGGGATTCATGGGATTTTTAGTCCATTTATTATATTTGTATGATTCAAATATCATAATACATTGCTGTCATACCATCATCGCATGCATATTTAGGATTAACCTAATACTGTTTTTAGAAATGGAACAATATACACATAATGATAGTAAACTGAAAGTGTCCTATACTGTACATCCAGCCTGTTAACTGATTGTTCATGATCATTTATGAATTCCTGCATAAAGTTCATCTTGCCATTAAACTAAAGGTCTTTGCACAAATTCTCGTCCTAAATTTTCGCATGTTAAAAAATAAATACGACCTCACGTTGTGTCAATCACATTTACACACTGCCTCCAAAACTTTCATCCGTTATAAAAAAAAATTTGGACCAGGTTCGATTTTCTGCGCTTTCGCATCGATAGCAAGCATTTTGATAGGAAAGGATGATGAATACGAAAAAAAAAAAAGTATACGAAAATTTCGGACTCAGTGTGCAAGGACCTTAACTTGCTATTTTGTCAGCACAAGATCTGTGATTTTCTTTCTTTGTCAAAGTTTTTAATATATTGGCAAATGAGCCCACAAAACATTGTTTTGTGCCCACAAACCAATAGTGAATTTCTAAAAGAAGCAGAAGGAATCTTATTTGAATCATTCTGATACATTTGTGTGCTTCGTGCTGCCAGAGATGGCCTAGAAATGGTGGTGTCCGTGGAGAAAAGAGTAAGGGAAGGAAAAAGGGGGTCATCATCCTGCCATATTTTTAATTTGTCCTCACAATTGCTTTATAGGGAGTCTGTATGCATGATGGGTTGTGAAAACCTTCTAAATAGCATTTTGTTTATGTGTGAGTGTTTAATAGGCCTACTGTCTGTCAGTGAAAATTATATCTTAAAGGTTCTTTATTATTGGCATCTCTGCTGAAAAAAAACAATAGAGGCCGTCAGAGAATTTGTAATGGTTTTACTGGTTATAATGGGAATTGTACTGGTTTTAATGGAAACTGTAATGGTGCTTGTTGGTCTCTACTTGTAATTGGTTGGGGTTCTATTGGTGGCTTGTTAAAACCACTAAATCCTAATGGACCATGTCCCAAAACTCAGGAATCCATTTTTAGTGGTTTTAATAGTTAAAAGTTGATGGTTTGTAATGTTTATAATGGTTTTTGTATGGAAACCATTATAATTCCTGTGATGGTCTCTATTGTTTTTTTCAGCAGGGATATGGTTCCATGAATAACCTTTAACATCCATAGAACTTTTCTATTCCACAAAAGGTTCTTTATATTGAAAAAATATTTTTTAAATGTTCTTCACAAAAAGCGTTGTCGCTTCGCGTCATAACAGCTTAAAGGGTTAGTTCACCCAAAATAATTTTATGAAGCTATGAGAATACTTTTTTGTGCGCGAAGAAAACAATAATAACATAATTTATTCAACAATTCTTCTCCCCGAGTTACCGTCTTCCTCCATTTTGGAGAGTACCCCAGAACGTAATCAACGTAATCAGCGTTGTTTATGTTCAGCATATGCGCGCTTTCAGCGTTGTTTACGTTTAGCATGTGCGCGCTGTCTACTGAAAGTACACAACACTGATTACATTGATTACGTTCTGGGGTACTCTCCAAAATGGCGGAAGACGGTAACTCGGGGAGAAGAATTTTTAATAAATTATGTTATCATCGTTTTCTTTGCACACAAAAAGTATTCTCGTAGCTTCATAAAATTATGGTTTAACCACTGATGTCACATGGACTATTTTACCGATGTCCTTGCTACGTTTCTGGACCTGGGAACATTACAGTTGCATTGTTGTCTACGGAGGGTCAGAGAGCTCTCAGATTTTTATCAAAAATATCTTTATTTGTGTTCCGAAGAGGAACAAAGGTCTTACGGGTTTGGAACGACATGAGGGTGAGTAATTTATTACATAATTTTCATTTTTGGGTGAACTAACCCTTTAAAACAGTCTATGATGGACGCGATAGAACGACTGTTGCAAATGAATTTGTCCTTCGTGTCAGAAGTAGCGCGGCCATTTGAAGTAGGGTCAGAAATAGAACGGGACATCGTTTTACAGTCGGGAATTTGACCTGTCGCGTTGCGCTGCATCCAGTATAAACTGACTGTTCACTTGGGGAATCAAAAATGGTTCTATGGCATCGTTGCGAAAACCCCCTTTGGAATGTCAATACTAGAGTAGTAAAGTGAAATAAGTGAAAAAGTAAATCAAATTCAGAATAACCGTCTTAAAAGGTATTTCAAATAGTTTGTAAGTCTTTTTTCATCTTACCAAACTTGGACCAGGCTACTGAAGCTGTCAGAGAGTCAGCAGAGCTGCCTGCAAATAAATGAGCAACATTTCATGTCAGTGAGTCACAGCAGTTCTTGAATGCCTTGAGCCAATATAATTCATCTGCTGCAACATTAAGGCAGAAAATAGTGCCCATATTTCCATCGGCTCAGTGTGCCATTGCACCGGACCCAGTTTAGCCCTGCGTGTGCAATGTGTATATCAAGTTATCCAATGGAAAATGACCATGCTCCATATCCAATCTGCTTCTAAGGATTTCATGAAGGCAAGTAATGGGTTTTTGTAATGTTTTTAAATAATCTCCTCCTGTCTCTGCACACACACACACACACACACACACACACACACACACACACACAGACAGACAGTGCTCAACTCTCAGCCACAGGGAAGGGAAATACTTTTGCAATTTAATTTTTATGTAAGATGGTAATTTGCAACAGTTCAAAGAATAAGTGAAAAATGCTTTGGAGGAAATCTGACACTTTTTTTCTATTTTCTTCATCTGAAAAATCTGTAATCTGTAAAATGAGAGAATATTCTGAGCATTCAACATTTATTTAATATCCAGATTGTAGTTTACTTTTGTTTGCATTTTTGAAAAAAAAAATCCTTTGGTTTTGATCATAAAGCATCAAGCCCCTTGTTTTTTCCCTAAACTCAGTCTGTATTTGAGCATTTGAGCTGCTCTCAACATCTACTTTGAACCGAACATCAAAAATGTACAACACAAAGAGCCAACTGACAATTCACCCCTCCTGCTTCTCTCTCAAATATTATGAGAGCCATTGGAGAGAGAAGAGCGTATTTTTTATTTATATTTGTGACACAGCAGGGTTTATCTTCAGCTGAAGACGATTAAGTTGTTTGATTATTATGGACAACTTGAGCTGTGGTTCCGAAGGATAATTTTCAAAACCATAAATTCAGCATCTTTTTCAGTTAAAGCACTGCAGCAGAACATTGACTCTCTTTTGAATGACTTATTTACATAAAATATTCTGTGCATTTTCACACAAACACATCAGTCTCCTGAGAAATTAGGCCTTGTAATGAATCCTCAAATTAATTATGCACAGTTTGATGGGATAGCCATAGCAGTGATGGATTATTATGTGAAACAAAGCGAAACAGATGCAATGTGCATAGAAACGTACACACGACACATGCCAAACCAAACCCTACTAATGCACTCCATGGTTAGGGAGTAAGTCTTTAGGGAAACATTGTAGCTATTGTAAAAGCTTTGAATTCCCAAACAAAAACGCTTTTTCATTTTTAAGAGTTTTCCCTCCAGTTTCACAGGTAATATACCAACAAAGGCTTCTGTACTAGCAATTAAAGGAATAGTTAACCCAAAAATGAAAATGTACTTACCTTTAAGCCATCCGAGATGTAGTTGAATTGGTTTCTTAATCAGAACAGATTTGGAGAAATTTTGCATTGCATCACTTGTTCACCAATGGATCCTCCGCAGTGAATGGGTGCCGTCAAAATGACTCAATGACTTCAAACACAAAATGAGACATAAAAATAATACAACAATAAATTCCACAAATAAGCAACACAACTCCAGTCCATCAATTAACAAATTGTGAAGCTAAACGCTGAGTGCTTGTAATAAACAAATCTTATGAACACAAAGCTTTTCAATTAACAAGTTGTATGGATTACTTGTGGCCTCTTGTACTGACTGCACCCATTCACTGCAGATGATCCATTGGTGAGCAAGTGATGTAATGCTAAATTTCTCCAAATCTGATGAAGAAACAAACTCATCTACATGGATGGCCTGAGGGTGAGTACATTTTCAGCAAATTATCATTTTTTGGGTGAACTATTCCTTTAAGTATGTGAAATGGTCGGTAATTGAATTAGCTCTCTCAACTGTGTTATTGCTACACATCAGTTTAAAATAGCTCTCTATTTGCTGACAATAATAACCCTGATAAATAACCCTGCACTGCAGAACATAAATGCTTCATATCCCCATCCCTCCTGAGTTTGGATCCTCTGAGATGTATGAAAGTGGGAACTGAACAGTATTGCACCAAAGACATGTTTGAGATGTCAGTCTTGACAACAGTGTGTTCCATGAAGCATATTTTTAACAAGAATAAACCTTTTGTAGTGTTGGCAGATGTTTTGTGTCTTCTGCAGGTGCTGATGAATAGGACATCATGCTATAAATATCCTCCTGAATATGTCGGGGATATTTAGTACATTATTCAGTGAATATTGCTCTGTTGTTGTTGGTCTTATTGCTACTTAGTCATTATTTTTAATAAGTGAATCCCACTTTCTATTATATCTATTTGTATGTATATATATATAGAGAGAGAGAGAGAGTGAGTACAAGTATATATATATATATATATAAAATATATGTAACATATCAGACTTAGAAAAAAAACGAATAAAAATAAAACTAAACTGAAAAAAAAATCTAGTTCAAAATCTGAATAAAAACTATACTAGTATATTAATTATTCTAAAACAACACTGCTGCAAACTACGGGGAAAAAAAGCATTGCATTTGTTTCCCTATTAGTTAATGGGTATCTTTCCTTTAAGTCTCTCATCGTACTCTTCTTCCAGTTCTATCGGTTCTTCGTTTATCTGTCAAGGCTGTAGAAGGGAATCTAAGCCACATCAAATAAAGACTTTAATCTTCTTACACACCAGGGCAGATTAACACGCAGTATATGTGTCACCTCACTTAAAGAGACACCGTTAAAAACTGATGGAAGATAAATACTCATAAATCCAAAAGATGGATTTCAATTCAGATACTCCTGCAAAAATCTTCACGGTGATTCCAAACAGCCTGACATTTGGTGTCCAATCAGTTAAATAAATAAAAACCTTGAAGGTTGTCAGGTTTATATATGACCTTTTGTTGTGAAGAGCGTGTGTCTATGAAGGAAATCAAAAGAAAGCCTTTTTACCCAATAGCGGTATAGCCTCTGATGTTGGAGATGGTCCAGAATTTAATTTCAAAGGCCCATGGTGAAGTATTGTGCTTTTCACCTTCATATCCACAATAGATCAAGCAGTTTCTTTATTTCAGGACCAGCTTAAGGTTCTATGAAAAAAAGCTTCGTGTCCATACTTTTAATAACTCCTTGGTTGAACTGCAGGTTGTAGCTCAAGAGGAGAAGGTAAAGCAAGGAATATATTATCAGAAGTAGACAAACACAAATGCAATAAGGCCTTTCTGAATCAAATCTCTTTTTCCATAGAGTGGAAATCTCACTCCAGCAGTCAAATGGCTTATAGTCATCTCCTCTCCATTTTGCCCTAGATTTTATAAATAACCAAATTGGGTCCATTTACATCTACACTATAATACATCCTCTTATTCTTATTTTGATGTGAATCCAAAAATGTATAAAAGAAAGTTAAATAAAACAATTCTAGTGAATATTAACATAAAAAAAACATATTTTGAGAGTAGATTCTGCATAATACTCTACTGATAAAATATCTTAAATTCTATTCCATTAAAGAATAGTTCACCCAAAATTGAAGATTTGCTGAAAATGTACGCACCCTCAGGCAATCCAAGATGTAGCTGAGCTTGTTTCTTCATATGAAACGAATTGGAGGAATGTAGCATTATATCACTTGCTCACCAATGGATCCTCTGCAGCGAATGGGTGCCGTCAGAATGAGAGTACGAATAGCTGATAAAAACTTCACAGTAATCCACACATCTCCAGTCCATCAGCTAACATCTCGTGAAGTGAAAAGCTGCATGTTTGTTAGAAACAATCCCATCATTAACACATTTTACTGTTGCTTTTGGCCAAAATATGAGTCCATAATCCATAATCCTCCCTCTCCCTAGTCCATCCCTCTCGCATCAAAGTTCACTAACATGTTTGTTTAGAACTGTTTTAAACTGTTTTCAGTTGTAAATGGTACTTTATCTGTGCATACGTCACTCCTGAATCACTCTTCATGAAAACAAAATCAACATTATAGATACAGGACTCGTATTTTAGCCTGAAGTATCGGTTTGAATTTAAAAATGTAATGATGAATTTGATTATTACAAAACACATCACAAGACATTAATTGATAGAATGCAGTAATTTTTAACAGCTGTTTAGTCTCTCATTCTGACGGCACCCATTCACTATAGCGGATCCACTGGTGAGCAAGTGATGTATTTTTATTTTAATTTTTTTTTATCTGTTCTGATGAACAAACAAACTCATCTATTTCTTGGTTGGTCTGAGGGTGAGTACATTTTTATACATCTTTTGAACTATTTAAAATATTAGGTAAAAAAGAACCATAGAGGCAAATCTGAGATTCTATGAAAAATAATTTATTTGCAGAATAAAATAAAAGTTATTTTGCCATTTTAAAAAATGATACGAAAAGTACACTGCTTCAATTTTACCTGCAGTAAAACAAGAATGATGTGCTATGAAGCTTTAGAGGAAATTCAAATAATGTAAAATCAGAAATTCATCATGAACAGTTTTTATCCCAAGGTGTCTTTTGTAAACAGCTCTATTTCTAATCTGCTAAGAACCCACAGTGCCATGTCTTATTGCAGTGAAGTGAAATAAAACAGTTTAATCTCAATCCAAAACTGAAACACACTTCAAATGTTACATTATAATTGTATAAAATGTCATTCTTCATCCAACTCATAAATACCAAGGCCCAGCCTAATCATCAGAACGTTATTTGCTCTACAGCAAGATCAGCGCACCACTCATGAATGACAACAGTCTTCTGCCATTTAATAAAAACGCCTTTTCCCAATACTTCCCCTCTGATGTCAGTCATATTGTAGGTCACAATATTCCCAAAGTCTAGTCCCAAACATGCCATTGTTGTCATCTGAATAAAGAGGCATTCCTAAATTCATTAAAAAAACTACAAATAATCAGTCTCACTCAGTCTTCATCATCCAAAACAAAATCAAATACACTCTCCCACTATTGCACAGATGTATAAAGAAGCTAATAATGTACTGTATCAATAACCTTTACAAATTAAGACATTATAGGCCTTAATAAACCATATAAATTAACAACAGCAGAAAGCAAATGCTGCAAAAAGCACTTAGAAAAAAACATCTCTCAAACACCCCTTTGAATGTTTTGAGAAATAATTGATATTGTTTTTATATATATATTGCTTAAAATTGCAGTATGTAGTATACAATAGAATTATATATTAGTATTAATAAACTGGTTGTGATGTACTAAATGATCCCCATAATAATAACGGACTGGAACGGGGATCGAGAACATAACCAGCATCAACCAGCCGGATGACTGATGATGACGAGTTCAACTTGTTGATCTTAGTTGTATATATAATTATTTTACTTGAAAAATTGTGGAAACAGTCATTTTGTGTATGACTTCAGCTAATGCACAGCTGTGTGAAGTTAACAAACCAGCTACACTGTCAGGCATTGAAGTAGACGCCTTCAGCTAACTACTACAACTTTTTACTGGCACTGGAGAAACACCTGTGAAAGTACTTGTAAAAACAAGATGGACCCAGTAGAAGAGTTTGAAGGAGTTTACAAGAAAGTCTGACACATCCTGGAATAACAGACGATCCTTCAGTATAACGATCATGTGCGAATTAGCATGAAACCACTATAAAACGGACTCCATGTTTTCACACCACTCGTGATCCTCCAGGCTATATATAAATTTAGTCCTGTTGACTTGGCTCTGACTGCTGTCCTTTCCGAGACTGTCCAGATTCACGCTGGACGAGAACATTTCCGTGGGTGTAACGTATCCCTCATGGTTTTGAATGTATTTCTTGTAGTTTCTGCGCAAGCATTGCCAAGTGGTTGTGTAGAGGAGGAACGCCACGACCTTGAGGACGATGGCCATGCTGACGTACAGGTGCCGGTAGCTCACGTTGTCGTATAGCAGACAGGCGCCTTTGTCCCCGCACTCGGTGCTCCAGAAAAGGCATGTGGAATCGATCCCCGTGCCAAATATCAGAGGAGGAGGAATGAACCCTGAAAGATGGTTTTTGTATCATTTGAGATTTGCATTTTGAAGACAAATTCTGATTCTGATCTGCTTCTGCACATATTAGGTGTTTTGCAATATTGAGAGAATGGAGGAAGTCTTCATTTTCTGATTAATAAAGCAAGTTGAGAACTACTTTATGTATGACAAACAGCTTTAAAGGGATAGTTCACGCAAAAAAAAAAGAAAATTCTAGCATTAATTACTCATGTCGTTCCAAACCTGTAAGACCTTCGTTCATCTTCGGAACACAAAGTAAGATATTTTTGATGAAATCCGAAAGCACCCTGACCCTGCATAGACAGCAACGTACCTACCATGTTAAAGGCCCGGAAAGGTAGTAAAGACATTGTTAAAATAGTCCATGTGACATCAGCGGTTCAACCTTAATGTAGCTATGAGAATACTTTTTGTGTGCGAAGAAAACTAAAATAACGACTTAATTCAACAATTTCTTCTTTCTTATTCAACAATGTCCTTACTACCATTCTGGGCCTTGAACATCTATGCAGGGTCAGAAAGCTCGTGAATTTCATCAAAAATATCTTAATTTGTGCTCCAAAGATGAACGAAGGTCTTATAGGGTTGGAAAGACATGAGGGTGAATAATTAATGACAGAATTGTCATTTTTGGGTGAGCTATCCCTTTAATTTTACTGCTAGAAAACTATTGCTTTTTTTAACAGAAGTGGCAAATGAACTTGTCCTTGTTTTATGGCACTTTGCGAGGGTGAATAATTAATGACAGAATTGTCATTTTTGGGTGAGCTATCCCTTTAATTTTACTGCTAGAAAACTATTGCTTTTTTTTAACAGAAGTGGCAAATGAACTTGTCCTTGTTTTATGGCACTTTGGACTGCTTGCTAGGAAATTGACTTATTTCACTGAGGCAAACAAATCACTCTCCACAATATACTGTGAAAGCATGTGGTTGTTCTGTGCTGTGATATCTCACCTAACAGTCGCAGTAGTAGAAAAAGAACTCCAAGAGCGTATGACTTCAGCTCTGGGCTCACAGTTCTAAAAGAGCAAGAAAGCAAGTCAACATATTGAGCACAAAACATGTTCATTATTCATACACACATTCATGACACACACACACACGTTCAAAGTGTCCCCTCAGATTTAAAAGAAAAAAAAATCTGATATACATATTTATCAGATGTATCATTTATTTATTTTACTTATTTATTACACTACCAGTTTGTCTTTTTAGGAAATTAATACTTTTATTTAGGAATGATGCATTAAATTGACCAAAAGTGAAAGACATTATAATGTTACAAAAGATTGCTACTTCAAATAAATGCTGTTCTTTTGAACTGACATATATCAACAAAAATATTAAGCAGCACACGGTTTTCAACATCAATAATAACAAGAAATGTTTCTTGAGCACCAAATCAGGATATTACAATGATTTAAAGAGTGAGAGAAAACCGCATTGCCATCACAAATTTTTAAATGAATAAATACATTAAAATAGAAAACAGTTATTTTAAATAGTAATTTTCAAGTAATTAATTAATAGTAATAATCAAGCAATTTTACTGGATTTTTGATCAAATGCATTCTTGGTGAGTATACAGTAAATTAATGATAAGTCTTACAGACAGACAGACAGACAGACAGATGTTCTTATCCTATGAGAATAAGGACGTTTACACCACAACTACATAGAGGGAACTAAGCTATCACTGGAATCACTTTCAGAACCATTTTTCCAGCTGATGGACAATAAAAACATTGACAGCCAAATCGATTTCTTTCTGCATTAAATAGCTTCAGCATTGATAGGTGCAGACGACAAAACTGCAGTGCATGCTTATAATAAACAACGCTATCATGGTTATCATCATAGTTATTGCGCTTGGTTTGTACGGGCCATAACATTAGAGCTCTGTTTTTTACTCTCATTTCAGTGTGTAATAAGTGAAGGTAGAGTCACCTGATGAGGATGATGACGGAGGGCGTCTGGGCCATGGCTCCGATCATACTGCAGGCACAGATCACACACAGGAAGGTGAGGAAGGCCTCCTGGCAGCCGGGACGCGGGCATTTGCCGGGCACAGCCGTGGCAAAGTCATTGTATGCGGAGATACACGCGCATCCCGTCATATTCTGAAAATAAAAACAAATAAGGTTACACTTTATTTTAAGGTGTCCTTGTTACAGTGTAATTATACATTTAAGTACTGAGTAATATTAATGAACTACATGTACTATATGGTTAGGTTTTGGCTTAGGGTTACTAGCATGCAATTATGCATCAGTTCTTGTTATTATAATAGTAAGTATATGCAACTTGTGTAACAAGGACACATTAAAATAAAGTGTTACCTCAAATAACATTTATATTCTCCTCATAAAATAAATCTGCTTATAATTTTGCCTTCTGATATGTGCAAATATGACAGTAAGTTTAAATCACTTAATATATGCTACCATCGACCATTAAATTAAAACGAGGGTTTATTTAAAATACAAAAAATGAATATGAATATTAAATGAGAGTTTAGTGGACTAGTGTAAAGTAAACGAGTCATTATGAGCTGTCTGAACGTGCTATAGTCAATTTTATCTACAGAGAACCGATGCACCCTCGAACCCTGGCAGAAACAGGCTAATTAAACCCACCAGTTGGTATATTCATGTGGTGAGCCAGTGCGCAATTACGATAATGGTTGTGACTGTTATCTTGGATTCATCTATTCCAGTTTGTACCATTCGCTTTGTATGGTAATGAGTGCAGAGGCCCATATTGCAGTGGCCATTAAGATGCCTGGCAGGCAGAGCGCTGTGTCCTTTCCGACATACTGTATATCTGATGAGCGTCGTGGGCTTCGCTTCTAATGACCCACGCCGGACACGAGCTGTCCAGAAAACGAGCGGAGAGCCAGAGAAACAGACATACAGAGAGTATGTGACAGCAAAGAGGAAAGAAAGAGCGAGAGACAAAGGTTGTTGTGTAAATGAGATGGGTAATGACCTGAGAGAGAGGAGGTGGAAGTCCGGTGCTGATGACTCTGGAGCAGCCAGCGAAACAGGAGGACAAGTAGGTCACACCGTTGGAGCCACAAACGGGGCTAACGGATGAAGTGTAGCAGTTACAATGACTCATGCAGGGGGCTTCTGGCCTCTGGCCTACTTGCAGTGTCCTATATACACACAAACACACATTCACCTGTTTGAAGCCAGTTCATTTGATATACTGAGTGTCAATGAGTTCATTTGATTTATCACACACAGCCCTGTTTGTTTAGCAGCTTAGATATGAACAGGCCCAGGTGGAACTGTTTGACTTTTGGGGATGGAATCGTTTGGGGAAAAACCAATAGTGTGTGATGGTGTACACAGAAATATTGAATAAATACTGAATGAGTCTGTGTGTTGAGTCTGAACAAATTGGAGCAGCAGTGACATCTTGTTCTTGAGCAAACTGAATGACTTGAGACGGCTTGTTCATGAACAAACTGAATGAATGAAACATCTGCTGACCGACTGAACAAGAGGGGCATGTGAGGTTGTTTAGACTGTCAATCTCATTCAGAGAAGAATTATGAATCTGGGATTTACTGAAATGATTTAAACAAAAATTGTTCTGCTAATAATATAGTTCTGCTAAAAAAAGAAGAAAAAATTATGAAAAAATAATCAATATTAAAAATAATAAAATATTAATACTTAATAATAATACTTTTTTCTTATCAATAATTAGAAGAATATTATATAAAAAAATGAATGGTGTTAAAATTAAATTATAAAAATAAAATAAAATCAGATAATAGGACATTTTCTGCTAATAATTGCCCATGAAAAACTGTATTACAAAAAAATAATAAAATACATGTTAATTAATTTGTGTAAAAATCGTGAAAATCGGAGATTCAGATTTTCACTAAAACTGTTTTCACCAAAAATGTTCTGCTAATAATTTGCAATGAAATAAATGGTGTTGCATTAAAAAGAAAGACAAATAATAATTAATACAAAAAAAAAAAAGTGTTAAATTAGTAAAAATGATTATAAAAATAGGGGGAAAATTTTATGCTAATAATTTAGAAAAACAATTTGTATCAAATTACTAAAAAATAAAAATAATATAAAAAATAATAAAACATCAATAGTTAATAATAATACTAAAAATATGGAAAAATAGACATTTTCCTATTAATAATTTCATCAAAAATTGTATTAGAAGAATATTATATAAACACATTTATTGTATTCAAATTAAATTATATATAAAAAAACGAATAGGACATTTTCTGCTAATAACTGGCGATGAAAAACTATATTACAAAAAAAAAAAAAATTAAATTACTTTTAATTGTTTAAAAATGCATATATCCAAATATAATAAGAATATGAGTGATTCAACGACTTGCTCATAACACACAAAAATACACTCATTTTCACCACCTACTGGTGTAATGACGAAAACAAGCAGAAAGCATCAGCAAATGAACAGATTTAAAATCTTTTAAGTCACTGAGATCAATCAAAATCCACAGCACTATGTGTGCAGATCTCTAAAGCAAAGATTCAATGTGGGCCTGGAAAATAATTTGGGATGTATTACTAATCTGTTCTCTCCTATTCCCTTGAAACACTCAAAAAGAGAACCAGTGACATCTATAAAATACTGAAGCTGGCTCATCCACAAAAAAGACTTGTCATCCTCTAGCTTCTCTGCAAAGACATTATAAATGGCACAAAAAATAACAAGGCTGTGAGGAGAAAAAAGCAGCTGAGCAGTCCGTACTCGTTGCCATAGGCGACAGTCACCCCAGCGACAGGTCCTGTGTCACAGCCCAGGAAGAGGAAGGACACGTAACAGGCCGTGGAGATCAGATTGACCAGCATTGCCATTCGAATCGCTCCCAGAGCAGACAGGTTCAGCTTCTTCACCAGCAAACCTCCCAGGAATATGCCCAGACAGGCACACGGGATGGCCGTCATCCCTGTTTATGAAGAGAATATCCACAGAATTATGTGTTACAGTCAAGCTTTGCTGTGTACCTGTATACCCTTTTATCTTTGTTCTTTTCTTTGTATTGTGGCACTTCAGATGTCGATAAATTGCTTTTGTTGTATTCCTCATTTGTAAGTCGCTTTGGATGACAGCTTTTGCTAAATAAATAAATGCAAATGTTATAATTATGAATTATAATTTATACTGTTACTTGGAAAGAGTCAAAGATAAACGTGTTAGGATAAAGTGAGTTTCAAAAGACTGAGAAAGTCTTGAAAATCTGGGAATCCAAATTTATTTCACAAAAAAATTGGTTTAACGAAAAATGCATAATTTGCAAAGAAATAAACTATTAAATGAAAAAATCGACAAAATATACACATTCACATTAGACAAATTTTCTGTGAATGATATGGAAAAAATTATTTGAATTAAATTAGTAAAAATAATAACAATAAAAATACAGTAAAAATAGACAATTTAAAAAACATTAGTAATTAACACTAAAAATAGGGAGAAATCTGCTATAATTGGCAATGAAACTGTATTAGAATTGTAAATATATACACATTCACATTAGACAAATTTTCTGTGAATGATATGGAAAAAATTATTTGAATTAAATTAGTAAAAATAATAACAATAAAAATACAGTAAAAATAGACAATTTAAAAAACATTAGTAATTAACACTAAAAATAGGGAGAAATCTGCTATAATTGGCAATGAAACTGTATTAGAATTGTAAATATATACACATTCACATTAGACAAATTTTCTGTGAATGATATGGAAAAAATTATTTGAATTAAATTAGTAAAAATAATAACAATAAAAATACAGTAAAAATAGACAAACTGCTAATATTTTTGGAAAAAAATACAATTTAAAAAACATTAGTAATTAACACTAAAAATAGGGAGAAATCTGCTATAATTTGCAATGAAACTGTATTAGAATTGTAAAAAAAAAAAAAATCATTTTAATTGCATTAAAAGTTTCATTTGATTTTATTTGGTTTCATTCCTGTAATAATTTGCAATGAAATAAATGCTATTGAATAAAAAAAAATACACATTTTAAAAACAGATTTTCTGTTAATAATTTTGAACAATTCTAATAAATTAGAATACAATACGAAAAATAAGGGAAATTTACATTCTTGTTAATAATTTGCAATAAAAGTTGTATTAGAACATTTTTTTTAATTAATTGTAATTACAATTAACATTAAATTAGAAAAAATAACAAAAATAGGATATAATAATAATAATAATAAAAAATACAGTAAAATACACAAACTGCTAATATTTTTTGGGGGGAAAATTATTTGTAAAACATTAGTAAATACTACACTAGAAATAGGGGGAAATCTGCTATAATTGGCAATGAAACAGTATTAGAAATAATTTTAATTGCATTAAAAATTTCATTTGAAATAAAAAAAAAATGTAAACCGCAAAACAGACATTTTCCTCTAATAATTTTCACATTTTAAAAATAGATTTTCCACTAACATTTTTTTAAAAGTTCTATTAAATTATTATATAATACTAAAAATAAAGGAAATTTTTTCTTGCACATTACTCCAAATTAAATATGTTTTTATTAATAATCTTTTAAATCAAATCAATGCAATTTTGAGCCCCTCTCACTGCTACAAAAGGGCTTTTTTAACAAAAACATAAAAAAATGAAACCAGATAATTTACTTGACCAGAAACAATGCATAAAATTGACAATTTCATGCATAAGTCTTAATATCTTGCACAGTGTTGCTTCTTGAGCAAATCTATCTTTAAAAAAAGGCACACAATATAAATACTCTTTTCAGCATGATTTTTTATGCTGCTCTAACCACCAGGCTGTATTCTGTTATATAATAAATCATTTCTTACCCTACACTTTGTAGTAGTATTTCGTATTATTTATATGACATTTACTAATATTTTCAATCAGTTTTTATCTTTTTATAGTCAGTTTTCATTTATATTTTAATTTAAGTTTTAGTCATTTTATTAGGCTATGAGCTTTTGTCATTGCTTATTTAGCTTTAATTTTTATCTTTATTTAATTTCAGTTTTAGTTTAATAATTTTAGTACTACTTTTAATTTGAGTTAGTTGCCAAAGCAACTTTTTACATTTTTAAGTTTTTCATCTAATATTTATATTTTATTGTTATTTTAGTATCATTACAGTTTTATAGTATTAGAGGATACTATTATAATTTTGTTAATATTTTTAATTAGACTTCATTATTTTTTTTGTTGTAATTTAAGTTAATTTAATTTTTTTTATTTTTGTTTTAGTTCTTTTTTAATAGGTCTATATTATATGTCTGTCTTTTTTATTTTTAGTTTATTTAATTTGAGTTATTTTAGTATTTGAACTTAAACTGTCTGGGGAGTGTTTCTTGTATTTTTTTTTTATAAATTAATATATGTATATATTAGGGTTTGAACGACTTCTGATTTTTTGAAGTCGACTTTTATGTGATGAAAGTCGAGTCGAAGTCGACTAGTCGCTGATGACGTCATTAATGAACAAATAAGCCTGAACCTGGAGCTGAGACTCAAACACCTTGTGCACAGCTATGGCATGACACAGCACTGCCCACATGGCTGTTGCTCCTATAACAGCTTTTTTATCAGTTCTTTTGTCTTTGGGTCGATTTATTTCTCACAGATTTCTGCTCATTCTAAATCGGATACAGATAAATTAGCACAGTAAAGATTACATTCATATGAATGCATTAGTGAGAGCAATTGCGTGTGTGAATTAATTCTACCTGGCAGCGTCTCTCTACTAGTAGTGAAGCTGTGGAATTTAGTTATTAAGAAATATATGCTTGAACTTTTCAGTTTCTAAGCTATTTTATTGAGAAATCGCAGAACAGTGTTGACAATACATTTCCGCGCTGAATGATTCTGTGTGTGTTACTGTCTGTAGCCTATGTGTGTGCGTTACAGTGCAGCAGCGCATTAGATTAGAACGGCGATTAACTTACCTGTACAATAAGCTGTTTAAAATGTGCATTCTCCCATTCAGTTTCGAGCATCCAGTAATATAATCTCACATGTCTTGTGGAGCGCTTTCGGAGTATGCATTTATTTGTCATTTGAACTGTATGGAAACGGAGCGTAAATGTGGAAGTCCTTCAAAGATTTCTTATACTGTTGCACCCTCTATAGGACCAGTGACTAGTCGACGTCAAGCTTAAAGCGTCATGGCAGAGCACTGAAGTCGACTAGTCGATTAATCAGTGCAACCCCCTAGTATATATGTGCGCGTGTGTGTGTTTCTGTTTGCGCACCGCTTTCCCCGTCAAACTAATAAAAGATCTAAATATCAGGTCGGGTCGGGAAATATTGAAACTCTCTTGAGTTCCGATGCCTTTCTCCCCTCCGCGTCTCCGTGCAGCACAACAGTGTAGCACACATTGATCGGCACATGCACATCACAGACAGGCAGAGAGCGCAGAAGTGAAGCCCTCCCTCCCTTTCCAGTTGTGTTTGTCTTGCCGTGGAGGTGATTGGTGATGAACAAAAGACTAAGCTACCTATGCTTCAAATTTACAGCTCATTATCCAAAAGACAAAAGGCAATTATAGTTAAATTGTCTTGCTAACATCCATGACTCACAAGAGCTACCATGTAAATCAGCTAAAGTTTAGCTAAGGCAATAGGAAGTCTAGTTTAGACCAGTGCGCGTTCTTTCACTGCATGATTTAGTTTATTAAAATGCATTTAGAATGATCACAAAATTCAAGATACAGGGGCAGAAATGTATATATGTATATCATTTCATATAGTTAATCAGTATCACGCGAAGACTGACGTTTTTTCCACCAAAAAGCAACATGATTACAAATGTGATATTGATTTTACACAGCAGTTCAATAAACAACATTTAATATTAAGATACTTACATTTTAGACACAATATTGACTGTTTTTGCTCTATTTCGCCAACAAATATAATTCCAATTTGCATTTCTGAGCAACATGACAGTGTTTCGTTCCTGAATGAATCAACCGTTTAAATGATTCAGTTCAGTCGCAATGACTCACTTATTAACAGTGACTTGCTGCCACCTACTGGCGGTTTTAATTTCACATTTAAATATATTAATATTTTCTTTCTTTTTTTTAATGATTCCAAATATCAGTATTCAACGTTTTATGTTTAAAATATCAAAACGGTATTAATGCATTTGTAACTGCAAGTTAAAACATTCATGTCCCGCATTAAACATTGTGTAAATGCATCTAAATGCCCCTTCTAATGCAGCTTCTGT